>NW_005353405.1:161905-171625 GCF_000412655.1 Myotis brandtii
TAGTAATTTTCTGATTGAGTATCTCATGGTGAGATGGGCTATATAAAGTGGTTCTTCTCATGCTATTTAGTCATTCATATGTTCACATATTTGCAGTATCTGAGAACTAGTGGGAATAATATTTATTAACTATTATGTTTACAAGCAATAATGTGTATGTCGAGCATATTGGCACAAGTAATGAGAAATAAGTCTAGGGATAAATAGTAGCTTGGTCATGGAAAAACGTGAATAAACTTTAATTGGTAGATAATAGGGTATCACTGGAGCTGTTTTTAGTAGGAGCTTGGCCTGAGAACATGTTAGGAGGACCGATTTCCAATCTTGATGTAGACAAAAAGGGACCACATACTCAACCTGGCAAGCTTGAGGAGGCCCACATGGTGGCTACTATGAACTCAGAAACAAAAGTAACCACACAAATGGTCTAAACATAAAAATTCCTAACTAAAAAGCAAGTCATGGTGAGTAGTCACATTCTGGGCCTTTAGCTTCCTTGACAAGTGCCCATCTTTACCTTAATTAAGCCTGTCTACTGTCTTTCTCCATCTAAGATAACATACCCTTGGAATGTCAGAGTAACCCTTTTTCCAACTGCTGCGGGAACAATCTCCCACCAGAGCACAAGACCACAGAATGCCGCATTGTTATCTTATTCTCCAAACACCACCTCTATGTGCCGTAAATGGTCATTGTTAACCATCCTGTACCCACCAATGTAAAAGAACTATGTGTCTCTCAATTTTACTTTTTGTCCAATCCCAGAGATTTCCCTGCTTTGCTTTCTCCTACCTCCCTAATCTACCACCAATGAATTTCATGTAATCTCCCTTTCATCTCCTCCTTTGATTCTAGTGTATAAAATAAATTGCAAAACTGCCATTCTACAGAGCATTTTCTCAATCCATTGAAATGTTGCTTTCAGGCAACTGTCAGTTTTGCTCAAATAAATTCATAAATATTCTCTGCAGGTTTGGATGCTTCTTACATTGACACTGAGCAGGATGAGTCAGAGAAGAGGTTAAGAATGAGGAAACAATTCAAAAGTCTGTTCCAATATTACAGGAACAGAAATGGGAGGACTGAACTCAGAAATGAAATGCAGGGAACAAAAGTAAAAGACCTGGTAACAGAAGGATCTTACTTGACAGGACAGAAGAAACCAAGGGATCACAGGGAGAACCTGGTAAAAAGCACAGGGCAAATGGCCCTCAGAAGAGCTGATCTGGGGGACTGTGAAATATTGTCCTACTTTTAGACAAGTTAAGGTTGAGATCTCTGCATTTCACAGGCAAGGGCATGGAGGAAAAGGTGGGCCCCAGACGTGGTGAAGAGGCGGGGAGATTCCTAAGGAAAGGGAGGAGAGGGCTGCAAGAACAGAGCCGGGAATAGAGCCTGAGGAATGGACAGACTGTGCAGCATGGAGCCTATGAAGAGAGCAGCCTGCTAGAAAGAGATCATTCAGGCAGGTAGGAGAGCCAGCCTTGCAGGGGTCAAGAAAAGAGGGAAATTGATGAAAAGAAAGGGCTAATGACTGCAGGAGGAAAATTAAGATTAAGATATAGTCATTGGGGTTGCCAATCAAAAGCAGTGTCACTCAGGCAAAAGGGCAGCAGCTAGACTGTCAGGGGTGAAAGACTGTTATGAGAGTATAGGAAGTTGCAGAATGGATCCAGAGTTTCGAGCAACGTCAAAAATGCTTGGTCAGTATCCATTCATGTTTCTGTATTTTTTAAAATTTTACTTGATCTTCCTAGAAATTCCTATTTGAATCCCATTGTCTCCATTCATTTATAAAGAGTATTTCCCTTCCACCACAATGAAAGGCATTTTCAAAAGCTGACACCAGCTGAATGTGTTAATGGAGTCTCATGATGAAATTTTACCAGGCAGAGCATATTGTTATTGCAATATATTTTATTGCTCTATTAGTACATGTTATAAAATATGTCCTTATGAACAATTGCTACTACAATCACACATATCCAATCCATTGCTGTAGGAATTTGGAGCAATAGAGTCATTTTTAGTAAAGAAGTTGAAATGAGTAAAGGTGAAATTCAAGAGTCTATGGAATGTGTGAAATGAAATGATCCATTTTAAAGACTGGATATAGCTATGCTACTATAGACGCACTTCCATTTAGGACAAACCATTCCATTTATAACTGTGAAGAATACATTAAAGCTAGAGAATTAAAGTTAGATAAAAATCTCTTAGCAAAATGTCAACTCTTTCATCCACAAAGAAAAGCAGAAGGCTTTTTTTTAAAGCCTCTTCTTTTTTTGACGAATGGTTTAAAACCCATGCTAATTTCAGTAAATGTAAGGGATAATTATAGTCAGCACTTTAAAGTGAAAAAAATGATTTAAGATGCAGGCTGTATAAAAAAAAATCTAATTCCTGTAGAAATTATCAAAGCCACCAAAGATATGGAGGACGAGGGGCAGAATAATAAAAGTTGGTGCAGAACAGAGATAGACATTTTTATATGGAGAAAAAGATAAATCAATTAAAGCAGGAACCATGCTGTTTATTGTGATAATTCATATTAACAGCACTCTTTTGAACAAGATATTCAATTGAAGAAAAGAGAGGAGATAATTGGCTGCCTATGCTTTTGGAGGCAAGAACGCAACACCACACATTCATGGCTGTGTCTGTACCTCCGCAACAAACGCTTTGGCAGAGATCACCATGCACAGCACTGTTTATGAGCATGCCCACAGAAGGTTCCAAAAAATAAAATATTACAGAAGAGGAGGGAAACATGGAAAGCAGAGTTTTGCTCAGAATGACATTCTAATTATTCTCAATAACAGCAAAAAGATTCAATTTTGTAAACCAGTCAAACAGGTTTCATATTTTTCTTCCAATTCATTCACCAGGCATTTCTTGCATGCTGCTGAGGAGGCAGGTCCGATGAAAGACACTGAAGATTTTGTATGAAGTGAAATGCCTCTGCTTAGGTTGTCTTTGCTGTTTACCTTGTTAACTTTGTGTCCCTGACTGCCTGATCAAGCTCAAGGCGACCTTTTCCACAGGTGGTGGGGAATCGTGGTTGTAGATTGCTCAATGAGTTCATCTTGCATAGCCCCTCTACCTGTACAGGACTCAGTCCAGTGGGGGAGCAAAAAAATAAAGAGTCTTAACAAGCTGCAGAGGAGTCCACCTACAAATCCTTCTTTTGCCCTAACATGGATTTTTGTGGCTGTAGAGACATGACAGTTTTTTAAATCAGAACTAAACATCATATGATCTTGCAAAAATAACCTGATCAGAAGTGTAAGTTCTACCTCCTCCCTGCCCCACCTCCGACCCTCCCCCCCCCATGTTTGTTTTTAGTTAAGGTACTTCATGCAACCAAGAGGTTTCCAGTTCGATTCCAGGTCAGGACACATGCCAGGGTTTCAGGCTTGATTGCCAGTAGGAGCTGTGCAGGAAGCAGCCAATCAATGATTCTCTTCATTGATGTTTCTACCTCTCTCTCAGACCTTCTCTCTGAAATCACTAAACACATATTTTTTAAAAGGTACCTTATTCAATAGTTTATAGCATAATTATGGAGTCTGATCATCTGTATTGAATTCTAGATACAGCACTAAACAGCTATGTGGGTGCATGTAAAGGACTCCAGCTCTGTGCCTTAGTGTCCTCATCTACAAAATGATGATAATAATGGTTCTTACTATGTGGAGCTTTGGGAGGATTAGCATACAATGCTTGATATTGTATGCTTATATTAATGTTAGCTAACTCGTTGGGTTTTAAATGTATAATTGTGGTAGCAGAACAATTAATACTGAGTATGTTTTAGTGTTTTACTATTTACTGTCATATATATATATATATATATATGATCACACACTTAATCAAAAGTAAGTTTGGTCAAATAAGTTTGTTGAAGGTAATTTTCCAGAAAACTTTTGTAATGACTCTCAGTAATTAAAATAAACATCGTCTCCTCTTTTCAATATTAATATATTTTGAAAAATACATGACAAAAGAAGAGCAATAGGAGTGATACACTAAGGGGTAAGGGGAGCTCCAAACTGGAAACAACCCAAATGTCCATCAGTAATGAAATAATTTGGGTTTATTCAGAAGTGGGATATTGCACAGAAATGAAAATGGATAAATTATAGCATACAACACCAAAGATAAATTATAAAAACATAACATTGATTGGAAAAAAATCAAATATATATGATTCTTTTCATGGGAAATTTAAAATATCAGTATTTAGGGATGCATAGTGACTACCATTCATGACTACCTTGGGATGGAGGAGCTAGTGATAAAAACGGACATGTGGGTATGTAGGGGATGTTTATGGAATTCTGTCAATATCTTATTTTTTTGTGTGGTAGTTCCTAAGTGTTTGCTCATAACAATTTGTAATACCACATATTTATGTTTTGATAACTTTTCTTTCTGTCTATTTAGTTTATGAAAAGACTTTAACATAATTCTAAAGTAAGTTTATAATTTTTTAATAAATGGAAATAAAAATGTTTTGAGGAAAGAATTAGGCACCTAAGTCGGATGTGAGTGGAGTAAATCTCTGTTACATTCATATGTCCCAACCTCAGCATCATTTTCTGTTTATACCCATCCAACTCCTTTGTTTCCCTTCACCAGCTCAGTTCCCAGGATTTCCCAATTACAAAAGGTTGAGGAATAATTATAAGCACACAGGTCACTGCAATACATGAAGGATATTCTCAGTCTGCCTAGGTAATCTAATTGTTAGATGTCAAGAATAAAATCTGGATAGTCAAGATGATGAAGCATACTCTTGAAAGATGCTCCTCTGAGAAGAAAATTGACAAACATGTGTCCTCATTTAGTAACTGCTCCTCTTCTGTTTCACACTCTGTTCACTTACCTTTTCTCAGTGACGGCAACATTCCTGGGTGATAAAGGCTCAGCACAAGCCCATTCCCATGTTCCACATAACGGCTCATTGCAACGGTGTTCTGCCGATCTCTTTGTAACATTTTGAACAAGAAAAGCTTTTTCTGGCCTAAATCTAGTGACCTTAAACATGCCTTCACTAAATTGTTAACCTGTTTCAGAGAAATCTCTTATATGTCTACATATAAAGAAAAAAGTTAAGTAAGATCCATAAAATAAGAGAAGAAAACTTGTCTTTTAAGACAGCAGTATGTAAGGCCATTATTTACTTGGTGTTGCCTGCCCTGGGAACCAGAATGTCTGCCGGGTTCAGATCTCTCTCTGCACAGCCCTTGGAGTTAATTGACCTAAGGACTTTATGCAGCTGACAGATGACTTGAGAATGACTGAACCAAATAAAACTGCCCTTGTTCAACTTTGTTTCAGTGTGACCCTTTTGAGAGCCAAAGGAAAAAAAAAAACAGTGAAAGTCCTTTTATTTTTTTATGGGGATGTTGTTGGAGAAGTTGCTCACAGGAAAGTCAAATTTTAGTACCAAGACCAACTGGCTTCTCCTAAATAGTAATTGTTTATCCTATAGATACCATTACTCAAGCAACTCTCTCATTCTTTGTGTTGGCCACAAGAAATTTCAGGGTAAAATTTGAAGTCTACTGTTAACAGGCAGATTTGGGTTTGATTTCAGATCTCACCCCCATATTTTGAATTTCCCCTTATTTATGTATTTCCCACTTTGGTCTTGTAACTTGTGTTTTTCAGAATGTAACCGAGTGTAAATAATTACCTCTGAAGCATCTTAGTTGATTAGATCTGCAGTATTAATCCTGATTCTCTCCCAAGCAACAGATATAAGCATCCATCCGCATAGTAGACTCCACTTGGATTTTTCACAGGCATGTCAAGTGCATATCAAAAGCATATCAAATTCTTCAAACCTAGTCCTCTGGATTCCCTACCATGTCTTGATAAGTGCCCTCATGCACTTGGTTACCCAAGTCAGAATCCTGGATGTCATACTGAATTCTTCCTTCTTCTTACACAACTTGCTTCCAATAAATCAACAATTTGTGTCCCCTCGACTCATAAAAATCTTGAGTTCATTTCTTTTTTTCACTTCCCACCACTGATAACTAATTTCAGGCCCTTCTTCCCCCTCACCTAAGCATATGATAATTCTTACTGGCTTCCCTGATCTAGTTTCACTCCCCTCTCATCAGTGGTACACATTTTGGCAGGAGGGATCTCTCTAATGCTGGATGATTTTGAGTGAAGTCCAAGAGATCAATTAGAGGTGAAAAAGGCCAGATACAGTGGAAATAGAAAAGGGAAATAGAGGGAAGGATATCCACCAGTGGTATTTTTAAAAAATCTTTATTGTTGAAAGTATTACATATGCCCTCTTTTTCCTGCATTGACCCCTACTAGCCTACCCTCCCCTACCCGCCGGCCCCAGGCCTTCACCACACCAAGTTTTTAAAGGAAGAAAAAACAGTCTTATTGGTAGATTGGATATATAAGTTCCATTATTGTCTTTCTTTTTAACAAGGATGTTTTCCTTAATATTTGGTCTACAGTATCAAAGGACTGTAGAGGGTGTAAGGAATTTTAAAAAGGGAATAGAAATAAGTGAATGTATTTTCAGAGCACAGCACAGTAAAATACATGCAAATAAAATAACAAATATGCAAATAAGTGAACCTGCATGAAATGCCATATCTTACATAAAATGGTTAACATACTTTTCAAAGGGAGAATCACGTACATGTTGATGAATCTAATTCTGTTCTTGCATAAATAGCTCCAGGTTTAGGGCACCTCAAGGAACAAGTTAAGTTAAGCCTATTTTTAGTTTCTCTGTACAATCCCCTCCAAGTTCTGCATGATATCCAGCCCTCAACGATTATTAAATAAATCTAATGAAATAAAGCCTTTCCCCAACTGACCAATATTATGCAAATTATCCCTAACCTTATGCCTCTCTGGAAGCTTTCTTTGTGATCCTCAGTGGAGATGAGATCAGAATCCTCACAATTAAAACAAACAAACAAACAAAAAATTTTTATTCTATTTCTGGAAACTGAAAGTCCTACCTGCAAGCAAAAGCCATGTGGATTGGTGGATAGGATGTTGGCTCTGCATCAGAAGACCTGGGTTTTAGGTCAGATGCTACCATCTAGATGCCTGCTGTAATTCAAATACTATGCCCCCTGTGACCAGGGCTTCAGAAAAGCCAAAACAGTACAAACTATTGTAATCTACTCTCAATGTTGTAAGAAAATCCAAAAGTCTTAGAGTAACCTTAATGGAACGTTAAACTTTACAACCCTTTCCAGACATCTCTCGCATGGATTAGACTTTGTTTGGGGAGTGGCTACAAGTCTCTCCTCTGCTCACTCACTTCCTCCATCCCATGGATTCTCAACTACATGGCACCCAACTAGCAACACTCTCTTATGAACACAGACCCTCTCATGGCTAATCTAGAGAATCAGCTTATTTTGCACACCAGTTGGTGTGAGGAAGGAGTCTCTTAATCTCTCCACATTGACAATTTTTGAATTTATCTCTAATCTCCCAAGTTTTCATTTTAATATCTATAAATTGAAGATCCTACCTGCCTAATCTATTCCACAGGCTCCATGTCACATTGGATATAAAAGCATTTTTTAACATGCTCAAGTATTGCACGAGTTTAAGTGAAAAGTCATTATTTTTAAGCTTGATGTTTTCTTTCACTTTCCATGAACTTACCCTCTCAGGGGGGAGAAATGCTCCAATTTCTTTCATCATGGGATGTTTGTTGGGTGAAGAGAGACCCTTTCCTGACCTCCGTGTCTCTTTCACCCAATATCCCTCCTTTTCCTTCCCTTCAGAGTCAAGCTTCAGAGCCAAGAAAGTGAGTGAGCAGAGGAAAGACTTAGAGCTACTCCCCAAAGTCTAATCCATGGGAGAGATGTCCACGCTCATTAGTTCTCTTTAGTTCTACTTCCTCATCATCATTTAATGTCCTCCCCGACCCCACTAATCCTACTGCTTCTGCTGAGGACATCAATGACTGGCAAGCACTGGCCTGTCGAAATCCCTTCTTCCCTTTGACTCCATCTCTCCTGGCTGTGCTTTTACCTATTCATTTTATTCTCTTTTTCAACTCCTCTTTACTAAGGTCCTTTAAATATCTGCATGACCTGGCATGTTCTGAAGGATTGCAATGCTTACCAGCTCATGCTGAGCATCTACTATGCATCAAGCACTGATATTTCCTGACTCTCTTCCCATCAACCCCAAGAAGTAGCCTTTGTTATCCCATTTACAGATGAGGAAACAGAGACTCCTGGATGATTAGAGTGTCGGCCCAAACTGCACAGCTTATAAACCATGAAGTGGGAATTAAAATCTTAGTCCTTGTTCCTCAGAGCCAAGCTGCCTCCTTCTTCTCTTCAGATTTCCTGAGTTAAAGTCTTGGCTCTGCTATTAACTTGCTGATCTCAAAATGGCTTATTTCACCTTTCTAGATGCTCATTTTCTCATTGGTAAAATGAGGATAATAATAGCATAGATCTTTTAGAGTTGTTGTAAAGATTTTTTAAAAAAATATCTTTTATTGATTTTTTACAGAGAAGAGGAAGGGAGAGGGATAGAGAGTTAGAAACATTGATGAGAGAGAAACATCGATCAGCTGCCTCCTGCACTCCCCCTACTGGGGATGTGCCCGCAACCAAGGTACATGCCCTTGACCGGCATCGAACCTGGGACCCTTGAGTCTGCAGGCTGATGCTCTATCCACTGAGCCAAACCGGTTAGGGCTGTTGTAAAGATTTGATTAGATAATATTTGTAAACAGCTCAGCAGAGTGGCTAGCACATAGTAAGCTTCACTACATGTTACTACGGGTTTTTATTATTATGTTGTGACATCCTCTCTCTCTTCTGTCCATACAACTGCTTCCTTGGCAGGCTCACCTACCCATTCAGCTTCCAATAGCATCTGCATAAGAGAAAGCCCCTCTCACTACAGCCAGCCCAGACTTCTGCCAAATATCAGCCCATATTTCCAGTCATTGGTTGGATTTTCTCCATTTGATAGCTCATGTGCACCTTACATGTGACAAACTCATAGCCCTCACCTACTTCTCTGAATCCCTGGATGATGACAGTGTCATATGAGTCATAAATGTGGGCTTTGTCCTTGACTGCCCCCCTTGACTGTTTCAGCACATTATATCAGCCACCTAATCCTTCCTCCAAATCCTTTCTCTGATTCGTCCAGCCTCCCCTGGGTATGTTCAAGGTCACTGCTGATTCTCTTTACTTAAAAGTCTGATTTTTTATTTCATGAATTGTTGCCCTAATTTTGATTTTTAAGAACATCCCATTAAAATATTATTTATCTTGATTATTAGAGATTTTGGTATCCCTTAATTTTTGCATCTGAGGTAAGTGCCTAACTAACCTTACCCTGCTGTTAATTCTATGTGCAAATTTCTATGGTATCTTGTCAGAATGACATTGTAGACACATATCTACTCAAGGCACACTCTTGCGTAAATGACTTCAGTGGCTCCCAAAGCCTTATAGTTTCACACCATCTGCACCCTTGCCCCGTGGATCCTATGATCTAGCAATAGGAATCCATTTCCTTTCACTGAACGTGGCCCTGCTTTCAGTTTGGTGCCTTTGGAAATGTGGTAAGTGATCTTTTGGGCTATGCTTTAGTTAGGAACTGGTTATACTTGCAAAAAGCTGAATGTTTACAGGTTCATTGGTAAAATTTAAATTTCAACTATATTTTATTAATATAATAAAA
>NW_005353405.1:171696-206471 GCF_000412655.1 Myotis brandtii
TTTTATATATTCTTCTAAATTTTATGATACTTTTTTGCAGATTTACATGTAATACATTCATAGTTTAAAATATTCTCAGTAGTTCAGCCTTATCATTTTAAGCATGGTGTCTGGTACTTTGCTATGATCCAGTGATGCCAACCTCAGAAGCCATTAAGGTTTATAAGTCAGCTTGTCCCTAAACTCAATGCTCACATATAATTAATTCTTGTCCTTATTGAGTTGCATCTTTAACTTGGAGTGTCTTCTTGTTCCACATAATCTCTGCTCTCTGCTATTACAGGTTCTGCTTCTTATGATTCACCCTTAATTACTTGGGCTCATTCAATTTCCCTTGTCCATGTCACTCCCACCTTAACCTTGCTGTCTCTCATTCTCTCCACAAATATGCTTTCCCAATACTTCTTGGGATTGGCACTTACAGAACTTGATAAATATAACCTTTGCTAGCTAAGTTTTTTTTTTTTTTAGGTGGGGTGGGATAAAAAAACATGGAAGTGTGGTGAAAGCATGGGAAGGGGGCAGGAGTGGGGTGGAGGGGGTCATTGGGGGGGAAAAGAGGGACATCTGTAATACTTTCAACAATAAAGTTGAATTTTTAAAAAATGAGGGAAACTACTAGCACATGCATCTGAAGTAACTTTAATTCCTGAAGGAAATACTGAACCATCGGATCTAACCTATGTTTGAACAAATTCACTCTAAGTTCTTTTGGTTCCTTGTTAAAATGGGAAAAGGCAAGGGCTTACTAAGACTGCCAGTTGCCCCCCTAAAATTCATCTTTGGATGCATAAAAGGGCTTCATTTGGTGATGTTAATTTTTATTACTAAAAATTTACTTGTAATCATAAAATTATAAAACACAGAAAATATCCATACAGTCTAATAAACAAAGTATAAAAATACTGGAAATCTAGAAAAGTTCTTAATGATCTGTCCTGAGACAGATCAAGAACAAGATTTTTAAATAGTTTCTTTTCTAGTGACTGAGATATTTAAGAAAAATGGGTATGGAGTAGAACCTGTAAATTTCTCTTAACTCATTTTTCTGGTTATTATCCTCTTTAAAAATAAAGAAATAAAGCAGAGGTCAGTGAAGAAGATATAGTTCTTTTTGGATTAGCACTGACAAATTCTTTTGTTTCTTCCCACACTGCTCTCACCCATACTTTCTATGTCCTTGAAAAGAAATGTGACATAATGGAAAAGGCATGAGCTTAGGAGCCAGGTAGATCCAGGTATGACCTTGTTACTGGGATCTCAATGTATTTTTGGTCTGTCTGCCTGTGCACACAAAGACAATATAGTTTAATGTTGAATTGGCCAATCCAGACTGGGAAGTTAGTACTAAAAGCCAAATTCTCTAATGGCATGTAATTTATAGATTATGTAAGACAAAATTACAAGACACAGTGGATTGGGGGTTCTGGATTGTGCTGGGAGTTTATTGGTGGGAAGTGAGGTAAGGGTAATAAATCCTTTGTTCAGGTCTTGAGGACAGCACTGAGATCTTTTCCAATATCCCTTTGTTGGGTCTCATGGGAAAGTAACCAAGGGGTCATTCCACCTTTGGGTTCAGGAGTTGAAATATAACTAAGGTCAAGATGTTCTCCTTAGCCTGCCAGAAATCTGGACTTTATGACTGTTAATCAGGTGGGGGTCACTGTCTTCTGCTGCCTAGAGGGGGTTGTTGATTATCTAGGGGAAAGGCTAGGTATCAAATATATATATATTAGAGGCCCAGTGCACGAATTTGTGCACATTGAAAGGAAATTAATTAGAAGAAATATTTTTAGAGGCCAGAGAGGGACAATGGGAGGGCTCCAGGGCATGTCTGGCCCATCTCCCCAGTCCTGTTCCCCGATCAACTGGACCCCAGCAATAAATTAACCTACTGGTCGGAGTGTCTGCCCCTGGTGGTCAGTGCATGTCATAGCGACTGGTCGACTGGTCAACTGAACGGTCCACCAATCAGTCAGGCACTTAGCATATTTGGTTTTTATATACATAGATATGAGAGAGAAAGAGAGAGAGAGAGAGAGAGAGCACTAGGACTTAAAACTACATTTAACCAAAGTCATAGGACACTCAGTTTCAATCTTGCCCTCACCATTTATTCTCTGGGTGCCCTGAGGCATGAGCCCAACAAAGGGTTACTAAAGTGCACTTCATAGAGTGCCTTTGAGGACTGAATGAGAGAACATGCACAGGACCTTTAGCTCAGTGCCTGGCTCATAGTGGGAATTCAATGAATGTAGATTCCCGTCTTATTTCCCATCTCTTTACGTTCATATCATCTGTGTCAGGGTCCAGGACCTGGTGTCAAGGTCTTTACTCCCATTCTGACATTTGCTCTTAAGAATGGAACTCAGGAAACATTTCTTCACAATGTAAAAATAATCACCCAGTGAAAGAAGCAAATATTAAAAGCTCAAGTTTATGAAATGACCACTAGGCCCATTTGGGGGTAACTTCATATGAAAATTTCATTTGTTAACACCTCTTTTCCCCTTGCTGTTAGTTTCAAGGGGAAATAGAACTGGGATGCTTTGGGGAGCAGTAAGACACTTAATTAGGATAGACTGCAGGGTAACTGTGAGGGCATAAAGGAAGGTCAAATTGAGATGGCAGATGGAGGTCATTTTGAGAAATGCTCCAAATGTAAAGAGAAGTTGTTATAATTTGGTCCATGAAGAGGAGCTTCATGCATGTGAGGGAAAGATGATAAATTTGGAACTGTACTGGGGAGCTTTCACCAGTCCTGGCCTAATTGTTTCTGTAAGTTAGGAGAAGAAACAAAGCAATAGGACTTGGTGGCTGGTTGGATGCAGAGGAACAAATACATCAAGTGAAGTTTACACATAAAAACGAAACAAAAGATCCTGGAGCTTTGAAATCTTGTAGTGATGGACCCAGCTGTTGTGAAGAGTTCAGCTTTCTCCTTCTCAGCAGGTGGTCTGGGATCCACTGCATATGGGAGGGTGCACGTTGTCCTGAAGCGGTCATGGCAGTCATTAATCTACTCTCGATCAGGATCTAGATCCTGAGACTTCCCTCCTCTTACAATTGTTTGAGGGCCAAATGGGAAGGAAGGAGCAGGCGAAGTCCATGGCAAACCGGCAGTTAAACCGAAACCACACTGCAGGTCTCTGTGCTCTGAGCATGCCCCTCAAAGGCAGGCTGGCTGCCTCAAGGTCAGCCAGGACAGTGAATAATGGTCTAAGCCTTTGTCCCATGGATAGGGTGTCCTAGTGTGACTGCTTCCTCAGCAAGGGCTGACTCAACAGCTCTGTTCTCTCAGGCGGCGAGCCCACTTTCGTAAGGCAGCCCCATAAGGGTTTTATTATCCTTCTTTGAATCTCTTCCAACAATTTGATGTCCTTGAAGTTAAAAACTGCACACAGAGCAGTATGCCACTCAAAACACCTTTAGAAATTTCTAGTTCAGAGGAACTTGGGTGAAGCCAAATCCTTCCATTTGATTCTGTTTGTGTTCCTCTTAGGATTTGTCTTGGGCATGTAACTCCTGTCATCGTCATCAGTTAGTTTGAGGAATTATAATAGCTAGAAAATTACCTTACCATTTTTGAAACAAATAGTTTTGTTAACTAAGATGAATTATGAAAACATATTAGCTTATTAAAAAGTGTGAGCATAGCCAATAGTACTTAGCCATTTGTTTAGCCTATATATTTTTAAATTTAATTAATTTTTTTAAGCCGGGTCCTTTTTTGACTATCCACTGATTCTGTGGGGCATACCTGACAAGCTGGCCACATGTGGTCCCTCCTTGGGATCATGACAACAATCTAAAAGCTGTGTTACTCAGTGGTTCTGGGCAGCTGAAAAATTGGACCAGGTGGCCAAGTCTTTGAAAGGTGGGCAGATCAACTTCTTAATTCAGTAAATCAAAGTGA
The DNA here is from genome assembly GCF_000412655.1 of Myotis brandtii. Lineage (NCBI taxonomy): Eukaryota > Metazoa > Chordata > Mammalia > Chiroptera > Vespertilionidae > Myotis > Myotis brandtii. The sequence goes on from NW_005353405.1 coordinate 175,613, forward strand.
TTTAAGCCTCCACTAAGTGCAGGTTGTTCTTTAATAGGAAAGAGCTCCAAGATTTTTTGTATCAGCTCTGCTACTACTTCAGAGACCGGCTACAGATATTAGTGAGATAAAACAAAGTCAGATCAAATTGGACATAAAGCATTCTGCTTGAGAGTATAAAAAACAGTCCCTTGGGGGTAGGTTTTATAGCTACTGTTGTCCTGAATTTAATCTTTAAAATTGCTTTTTTAAAAATGTGTCAAGCTCAACTGGTGTTGCTCAGTGGTTGAGCATTGGCACATGAACCAGGAGGTCAGGGTTTGAGTCCCGCCAGAGCACATGCCCAGGTTGCAGGCTGGAGGCAGCCGATCAATGTTTCTCTCTCATCAATGTGAAGTTTCTATTTCTCTATTCCTTTCTCTTACTTTCTCTAAAAGAATCAATAAAATATATTAAATAAAAAATAAAAAATAATAAATATGTCAGAGGAGAGTTACTCCACATGCACACATTACTAATGAAATATGTAATACCTTTATCAATATACTAGTGCCCCAGTGCACCGATTCATGCAAATTGAAAGGAAATTAATTAGAAAGTAGCCTCAGGGCTGGACTGGGCAAGAAGGGCCAGACACGCCCTGGAGCCAACCTTCTGCAGTCCCTCCCTGGCTGGCTGCACCTGGGGTGGCGCCGTGCAGCTCAAAGGGCGTCTGAGGAGTGAGCAGGGTCTCTCCGGCAGGTGAGGTCCCTCTACCCAGCTTGCAGTGATTGGGCCAAAACTGGCTCTCTGACATCCCCACAGGGGTCCCAGATTGCAAGAGGGAAGTTCTTGGGTGATGCACCCTGGAATCAGGCTCCCTCCTCTCTGGTTCTGGGGTGTGTCACCCAAGAACTGCCACTGCCAAGTCACTGCAGCTCGGCAGCTCCTGCATTGAGCGTCTGCCCCCTGGTGGTCAATGCGCATCATACCTACTGGCCGGTCAGCTGGTTGGCTGGTCAGATGGTCTCTTAGCCTTTTATATATATAGATTTATATATGTACTCACACTTGCACATATGTTTTCATAATCGCACCCATTTCCACTCTGTTGCCACATTTTAGGGAAGAACATTTGGCAGCCTTCCTCTAGTCTTTATTTTTCCTTGACAAAACTCTCCTCACACCTTGCTGCAGCCCTGATTAACTTTTCAAAGTTAGCAAACAAGTCATGCTCTCTCTCCACTCACTTGGCTTAAATTGCTTTCACTGCCTGAATGCCCTGTCCTGCCCTGATTCTTACCTGGCTACCTATCTTCATCTATTGAGCGTTCTAGTGAATCCTCTAGGAAACCTTCACAACCACTACCCCCTCTCTCCCCTACACACACACACACACACACACACACACACACACACACACACACCTGCGTACTTGACTAGTACCACATGCTTACTTCTCCCATAGCATTTAATACCCTGTATTGAATAATCTGCTTACTTATCTGTCCCCTGCCACCCCTCCACTTCAAGGACCAGCTCCCCCAGGATAGAGCTGATATCTTTTTCATTGTGTACCCATTCTTCACACAGTACCTGGAAAATAGGTAAATAAATGTTAAGTGAGTGGGTGAATTAATGAATGAAATAAATGAGTGAACGAATGCTTGATCTCACCATTTGGTGAATAGTTCCTCATATATCAACCTTCAATTCCATTCCCTCTCTGACCTCTGAAATTGAACGCTAGTGGGGAGACAATTTGGTCCCCATGTTTGCTAGGAGCTATGCAGCTATCTGATTCAGCCATCTACACTCCACCTGAATGAGAAATAAACACCTAAGTGGTAGTTTTTTTCCTAGAGGTTCTTGTCACAGTTTGTGGCTCATTTTATCAAGTCTAGACACATTTTTTTTCATGTGCTGTGCAATCTTAGTCCCTGTAACACAAACCTCTTTAATCATTAGTCTTTCGGGTAGAATTTGAGAGGGGATATATACAATCCCTCTCCTCATCTGCTAATGGCAATTTATGGACACTTACTATAAGCAATATACATTGCAAAAGATCAGAAAATTCACCCTCTGGTTATGATCCAGCACTATAATGTGATAGCCTCGAAACTAGACTGATAGTTTAATCAGTGGTATGTGAGCCTTACTTGTGGTTGGCTGCCTCATCAATTTTCATTCGGGAGTTGAAATGGACTCTGAGGCAGATATGGCATTAATTATGAGGGAAATTGGTTGCAATATGCCTCGAGGTAAAACCCTTCTGATGGGAATCTGAGATTGAAAGAAAGCCAAATTATAAAAGGATGATTTACTGGAAAAGGCAAATGTATGCATTACCGTTACTGCTTAGCAAAGAGAAAGGAGCTGATAAACCAGAAAGATGGTGGAATGACTGAAAAAATCCCTGGGTCTAACCCACTCAAAAATATTTATTCTTATGCTGAATGCATAATATTTCTCCATTATATATACAACATTTTCCAAGAGTGTGCTTCAATTAAGAGGCAGGCGAGCACTAATAACAGTTGGCAGAATCCCCATTTTCTTCTAGATTGAAATATATTTTACTAAGAACTGAATATGGAGCATTTTTTACCAGTTATGGTATTGGCTGTTGAATCAATTTTCTTTTTATAACATCACCGGTTTTTCTGAAGATTTCAAACACCTTCTTAGACAATACTTTCTTTATCCTGCCACTGAATATTGATGAGGTAAAATATAGAGGCAAAGTCATAGTTTAATCCCAATTTAATATGAGAAAACTAAGACACAGGGAGCTTAAGTTAACACAATTTTTAAAAGCAACATATTCTTTTTTATTTGCTCTATAACAGACTAAGTTCTTACAAAAAATACTGAGAGTTAATACCCCTTCTTCTATTGCACCCAGGAAAAAGGTATGATGTATTTTTAAGAGTTGGGCATGTCTGCTCATATCCAGGGCTGAGCAGAAGTGAAGAGTTTTGTGTTACAGGCAGAGAGTAGCACATTATAGTGGTTAGGAGGCGGGACTAAAGCCAGGCCATCTGCACCCAGATTCTGCGATTGATACTTACTAGCTGAGTGATGTTAGCTTTGACATCTGTGCCTCAGTTTCCTCAGTTTTGTGTGGGATAGCACAAAAGTGTTTGCTATTATGTTAAGAATTGAGTGTGCTACTTCTATAGAGGGAGGAGTGGTAGGGACTGTTTGACTTGGACCAAGCAGAAGCTTCTAGAACCCAGAGAAGGTTAAGAGTCCTGAGAACAAGTATAGGGATATAATTTTATATATTTCCACTAGTGGCGGAGACCCAGATTAGTGCCCAGATGAGAGACTGAAGGAAGGATACCTGAATCCAGGGCTCTGCACCTTGGTGAGGAGATCCAGGGCCAAGAATTCTGGGAGTAAGTCTGTGGATATGGTGGGTATCTCCAAATCTGCCTGGAGACAAGTACTCAACAACACATTTGTAGCTAAAGGTATATTCATTGTGTATTCCCTTTCTTTATATAGCTCTTGTCAAATACACTCACTCAACTAAATAAATGTTGAGTGAGTGTAGCCACTGTGGACTAAGGATCTGGCTTTTTGCCCATGTTTGTGTTTTTAAGTGCCCCCCATGGCTGGAGTTATTGAGAGGAGAAAAAGAGAATCACAAAAATGACAGGACGGATTTCCCACCCACCAGGTAGGTGGACACTCAGAGCAGATTAAATTTGATTGAGAACAAAAAAGGAATGTACTTCATATTTCATTCTAAGGTTGTAGACTAAAATCAATACCTGCTTTATCAGTTATGAACTCATTTGGCAGTAAAACCCTATATTAATGACTTAGAATATGGTGGTTTATTCACTCATGTAACAGAAAAATCTGGAAGTCGACTATCCTGTCAGCACTGCCATCAGGATCGGACTTCTTTCTTTTTGCCCGGCCATTCTTAGCATGTAGCTTTTGTCTACTTGTTGCAAGATGGCTGCTGCTCTGTAAACCTGTGTCAGCATTTCAAGGAGGAAGAAGGAAGAATGAGAGGTATCTAAATCAGGAAAGCAAACTCTTCCCAGAAAGTGTCACTTTAGATTTTATTGCCCAGTACTAATATGCCACATGCTCATCTCTTTGATGTGTGATGACGAAGCTAAAATTTATAGCTGGGCACATTGCCATGCTGAAGTAAATTCATTTTATTAATGGAGAGCAGAATGGTGGTTACCAGGGCCTGAGAGGTGGGGGAATTGGGGACATGGGGTCAAAGGGTACAAATTTACAGTTAGAAGATAAGTTCTGGGGATCTAATGCACAGCATTGTGTTTATAGTTAACAATACTGCATCATATACTTGAGAGTTGCTAAGCAACTAGATCTTAATTGTTCTAACCACAAAAAAGAAATAATAATTGCATGATGTGATGGAGCTGTTAGCTAATGCTATAGTGACAATCATATTGCAATATATAACGTATCAAACCACATGTTGTACACCTTAAACTTACACCGAGTTATATGTTAATTATATATAAATAAATAATAAATAAATAAATAAGTTTCTGTCATGAGGTAAAAAGGCGAATAAATAGATAGAAGGAAAGCAGCTAATAGTGTCTGCCACACACATTTTCTCCAACATCCAAAATTGAATGTTATCTATATAAGAAAATTTGTATCTTGTTTAAAGCACTCTATATGTATTTAAAATGTGACTTAAAAATAAAGGGGGCAGTTCTACTTGAGTAAAGAGATTAAAATATAACTTTCTTAAAATGTGTTTTTGCAAGTCATTTGATTTATATGATTTTTTTAAATGCAAAAAAATCTTTGATTTCAAGAAGAGAGAGAGACAATCCAAGTCATTCCATTCATTATATATTTGAGAAACAGACCTTTGGAAATGTCATGTATTTTTCTCAAGTTTCTATAGCTAGTTAGTTGTAGAGAAGAAATTGAAAGTCTTGCAATAATGGATGCTAAATTTTTAAGATTATCTTTACATTTTGGGCTTTGATTCTTTAAATGTTTAGCTAAATATAATACTAAGTGTGTTATTTGAAATACTATTACAAAAATAAATATATAAGTCAAAAATTATTTATAACAACATATGTACATAATTTTCACTTGGAAAATGTACCAGAGTAATAAGAAGAGGTGTTCTTTGAAAGGTTAAAATGGTTAAAATTCTAGCACTGCTACTTACTAACTACAGATCCTTACCTTCTTAAGCCTCAATTTTCATAGTCATAAAGGGAAATAAAAACCATTTTATAAATTTTTAAAGGAGTTAAATGAAGCAGTATATATAAGCCATATGGTGATATAGGTGCCACTTATTAAGTGCTCAATAAATAGATCCAGCTATTGTTATTGTCATTATTATTGCTGTCATCATCATTATCATATTGTTGGAAAATGAAGAACACCAGTGTTCTTCACATTTTATGAAGAGATAAAGTGCTGGGACCATAAAAATAGACTCACAAAAGAGAATAGGATTCTGAAAAAAAAAGGGACTTCAGAAAAACTCCCCTTGCGGAGTAAGAAAGCAGCCAGAGCCGAAGGAGTGCCACTGAGGCTGAGGATGCTCCCAGGAAGTCTGGGGCAGAGAGCTGGCATTAAACTCCACTTCTCTGATGAGAGCAAAATAATTAAACATGGTCTCAAGGGCTTCCTTCTCTTTCATTCCAAGGTCTAAGTCTGATATTTTATAGTTCTCTGAGATATCTTAGCTGCTGGTGGCCTGTGACTCCGTTTCCAGTGGAACTGGAAGGGAAAATTGCAGGTGGGCCAAATAACTCCCATCTTTATATTTGTGATCCAAGGAGACCCAACTGTTAAGAAAGCTTCCTCTCCAAGGTCAGTTTGTTGACTGATGGTCCACAGGAATAGCATTGCTGTGCCTTCTACTACCTCCTACTAATTGTAAGCTGAGCTAGAAAGCTCACAATCTGATTCAACTGTTGAGGAAATTATAGTTAAATATATATATGCATATAAAATACATATGTATATGCATACGTATATATATTTTTTAAAATTGCATTTTATATAAATACTATGTACTTATAGTATTTATATAAAATACTTATATAGAGTATTTATATATAATGCAATTAATTTATTTATAAAAATGCACATTATATTTATATCAGTACACATATATATCATATATATATTATATCATATTTATATAAAAATACACTTAAGGGAATCAGTAGCCAGACAAAAGCAGACAAAGCAGACTAGCATATCAGATAACCACCAATATTGATGGAGAACTGGTGGAAAATCTGGAACAGATTTTAGCAAAAAATTAAGAAATTCTCTTGGAAAAAGGTTTTCTAAAATTACACTTCCAAAGTTACAGTTAGTTGTACTATCGTTTGAAAGTTTTATCCAGTATTAACCCTAGGAGTTTTCAACAGTACTAATAGTTTTAAAAATTGAAAGTTTATTTTAATTTTATCTTGGTTTTATGTTGTTCTTCAGAAAATTTATTGATGTCTTTTGTTATGTTCACGTTTATCTCTTTTCTTTAAAATGTTTGTTTCATTTTGTTCAGAAATTTCTTAGATTTCTCTACAGATTTCATGTAGCTACCTATTGGTAGCTTCTTAATTTGCTAATTGTTCAGACCATTAGATGTTATTTCATCCTCTGTCCATCTTAGGACTATTATTAACATTATTTTAGTTATTATGAGTTCAAAGACATAATAAGTTGGCAGAAAACATTTCCTGTAGACCTTAAAACAAGTTTTAAAGTTAAAAAAAATTCCTTTTGATAATGACAGAGTAGGTTATTAAAACCAACTCTCCCACTGAGGACAACTAGAAAATTTGAAAACATATAATGCATATATGCTACAAGTATTCAGAGAACTTACCGGGCAATGAGGAATTAAATAGTAAGGTCTGGAGAAAACAGAAACCCCACTAAGTGAGGCATACATTTGGAGATGCTTTCTCTTTAGGGCTTTCTGTTGCTATTAAAAGACACAGCTGAGAAGATGAGTAGAGCTCTGACAACCTTGTGGGGTAGAAACATATTTATTGGAGTCTGGGAACCAAAGGAGGGGACTTGTATATTCACAAAATGAATAGACTCTGCAAATAAAGATGACTTAAGAATAAACTGGACCTCATATGGATTTAAGCCCAGCATTGAGTCATCTGAAACTCTGAAATTGAATCAGGGTGGTCTGGGATGGCTAACATCCCTGCTGTCCTGCCAGAAACCAATGTAGATCTTCTCTGGGGGAAGATAAAATTACCCTAGGCCTCAAATTATTTCTGTAATTTTTATAAGTAAAGATTAGTGCTAAATAAAAAATAACCAGTACACACAAAGACAGATAATGTGAACCAAATTAAAGGGAAATAAAATGTAATATAAACAGATCAATAGTGAAATCATAATGGAATTATCAGAGTTATTTTAAAATAATTATACTTAATATGTTTAAGAAGATGAGATTGAGAATTTCAGCAGAGAACTCAAAAATGAAAAAGAAAGAGAATTCTAGAGGTGAAATTAACTTAATGTATAGGTGTAATAGAAGAGTAGAAATAGTTTAAGAAAGAATTAGATAATTGAAGGATAAGTCAGAGAAAAAGTAAGAGTCATGGAGACAAATTAACTTTGAATGCTCACAGATAGGAAATGCCCCAGAGTCACTCAGACTAGACTTCTTTGGATTTTTACAGATTAAGAATTATTGGAGTGATGGGGTAAGTGGAAGAAGGTATAAGAGGAATAATTGGTGATGGAAAGATATTTGACTTGGGGTGGTGAACACACAGTACAGTGTACAGATGATGGGTTGTGGAAATGTGCACCTGAAACCTGTATAATTTTGTTAACCAATGTTACTTCAATAAATTCAATTTTTAAAAAGCATTACAAAATATGGGGAAATAGGCCACCATAAACAAGAGTAAGCAAAAAGAATAAACAGCTCTATTTGACCTATGCCAATCCTATATAATAAAAGGCTAATATGCAAATTGACCGAATGGCGGAACAACCGGTTGCTATGACGTGCACTGACCACTAGGGAGCATACGCTCAATGCAGGAACTGCCCCCTGGTGGTCAGTGTGCTCCCACAGGGGGAGCGCTGCTCAGCCAGAAGCCCTGAGCTGGGCTCATGGCTGGTGAGCACAGCGGTGGTTGCAGGAGCCCCTCTTACCTCCGCAGCAGTGCTAAGGATGCTCAGGCTGAGGGACCGCCCCCCCCCCCGAGTGCATGAATTTCATGCACCTGGCCTCTAGTTTCATATAAAATAATAATCAAATAAAGAATATATAATGCAAGTTTTTGAAATGCCCTTAAGTTCTGGTCAAGATGGTGGCAGAGGTAACCACGGTACTTGAAACCTTCCACAACCACATCAAAATTACAACTAAATTTCAGAATAACCATAATTCATAACCACTTGAAATCTATCTGAATAGAAGTGCTACAACTATGTATTCATAGTAAAGAAGAAGCCACATTGAGACTGTTAGGAAAGGCAGAGACTGAAAACAGGCTGATTCCACACCCACATGTGACAGATAAAAATCAGGAGGAATATCTTGGCTGTGGAGGTCCCCGCTAAGCAGCAAGGCGTCCTGGTCCCACATCAGAACTCCTAGCCCAGGGTTCTGTTGCCAGGAAGAGAAGTTGCCAAAACTTCTGGCTGTAAAAACCATGGTGATTATGGCTGAGTGAGACAGAGTGCTGCTGAAGTCCCAGGCAGTTCCTCTTAAAGGGGCCATGCAAGGATTTACTCAGACTCACTTGCCCTGAGATCCAGTGCTGAGACAGCAGCTTGAAAGGAGCCAGGGGCATGTAGAAAGGAACTGAATTGTCTGGCATCAGAGTGAAGGCTGGAGGGGCAGTTTTATTCCAGACAGAAGTCCTGGCAGAGACCATTGATCCTTTACTGAGCCCAGTCCCTGCAGAGCCAGCAGGCAGGCACCATGTCTGAGTCTCAATCAACTGGTTAGCACTGTTGGCCCCACCCTGATGATTGCCTGAGACCCTGCCCCACCCAACATTCTGGCCCACCCAAGCCATTTTTAGTGGCTTTTCCATATAATTGGCCTGCTTTGCCTCATGCTCTGGACTTTCCTAAAATATCTCAAACAAGCAGCATCTGGCCTCTGTGTACCTCTTGCTAAGTAGCCCCAGGCCCAGCACTAGCAGTGGCTGGCTTTTGTTAGCAGCTTGGCATCTCCAGGGCACCTCCAAGCTCAACACAAGTAGCAGCCATCTATAGATTGTTCTGTGGCTTGAGCTCAGTGGTCCCAGGCAAAGCACAAATGGTGGTTAACCTTGCACCTCCCAGGAGGCCCCAGAGCCAGTGCACCCAGTGGACAGCTTCAGATCACAAAAGATTACAACCCTACCCCTTCCATGAGCAACATATTCAAGGGGCAGACTCGGTGGGAACCAAAGCCCCATGAAGCAAGTCCTGCTCCATAAGATCAGCCCCTCCACAGCAGCACCTTTACTGTAGTCATAGCTGGTCCTTACAGCTGATTGTCCTGGGAATAAATCCTTCCCAGTGATGTGCTAACAGCAACCAAGGCTCAAATACAACAGAATAGTGCACATGGCCCACACAGGGGTCGCACCTGAAGTGCCCAGCTCAGGTGACTGGGGAGGCTGTGTTACTGGGCCCTACAAAACACCTACCACATAAGGCCACTCTATCAAGTTTGGGAGATGTAGTGGCTCTACCTAATATATAGAAACAAACACAGGGAAGCAACAACAATTTGGAGACAAAGAAACAGTTCTCAAGTGGAAGAACAGGAGAAATCTCTAGGAAAAGAACTAAGTGAAATGTCAGCAAGCAAACTACCAGATTTGGAGTTCAAAACAATGGCTATAAGGATGCTCAAGGAGCTTAGTGAGAACTTAAACTGCATAAAAAATGACATAGAAACCATTTTAAAAAGATCCAGTCAGAAATGAAGGAAACACTAACTGAAAGAAGAATAAGTTACATGGAATTAACAGTTGAGTAGATGAAGCAGAGAATCAAATCAACAATTTGGAAAAAATAAGGAAAAAGAAAATGGCTAATCCAAACAGAAAAAAAAGAATTAAAAAAAAATGAGAATAGTGTAAGGAGCTTCTGGGACAAGTTCAAGCATATCAACATGACAGAGAGCAAGAAATTGAAATCCTATTTGAAAAAATAATGACAGAAAATTTCCCTAACCTGGTGAAGGAAATAAATATACAAGTCCAGGAAACAGAGTCCCAAACAAGATGAACCCAAAGAGGCCCAGACCAAGACACATCACAATTAAAATTCCAAGAGTTAAAGACAAAGAGAGAATCTTAAAAACAGCCAAAGAAAAACAGTTAGTTATGTACAAGGGAGCACCCATACAACTGTCAGCTGATTTCTCAACAGAAATATTGCAGGCCAATCAAAGGGTTGGCAAAAAATATTCAAATTGATTGATTTACAAAAAAAGTAATTAACTACACTTTTTGCTCCAAATTGAATTTTTTAAAAATTGGGTGCCTATACTTGTATATAAGGATTTCTGGTACCAAGAATTAACCAATCAGACACAACCTTATGATGCAACATGACTAATAAGATTCAACTCTATTTTATGACCTACATATTTATGGTTCAAGACCACATTCATATTGGAAAGTTATTGTTGCATTGGCTCTTGTCATTTTTTTTTTATTTGACTATCTAAGGAAAAAAGAGGTCAGAGCTCCTGATTAAATAGTCAGGTATTGCATGTTTTAAAAATTCTTGTGGCACTCCAGTTGAAAATCACTGCCCTAAGCACATCAGCACATTCCTGCCACTCTTACTATGTTCCTGGGACTGCCAACACTCTCAGCTCTGGGCCCACCTCTTCAATGGAGGCTTCCCCCAAATACCACCCTCTTTCAAGTGTCTTTAAAACTCCTTGGCTGAGCCAATCAGTTGCTATTTTTGAATATTCTGCCAGGAATTGTTATCTTTTGATAAATATGCCCTGTCTGTTCAATAGGATCCGAATAATTTATCAGCTTCTCTGAAACCAGAACTCTAATTGTCAGCTCTCGTATAATAATTAGAGTGCTGAAACAATACATTTGGGAGAGAAAACAACATTTATTCCCAATAGGTATGAATGACACATTTCCATGCCTACCTCTATTGCAAGCTGAACAAGGGATCTGACAGGAAATCATGAGGCTGCAGCCTTTGCTAGCATGAAAATGAATTAGGAACATACTGATCAACATCTTCCTTCCCATCAACACAACAGAATTACAAATCTATTTCCAGGGCCAGCTCCATCAAACCCACCAGCTGTCACTGGGTATTTCATAATTTATTTGGTTTAACGATTAAATATTCAGGCATGTTTAAATTGGAAAGTGGAAGGAAAGAACAGAGAGCCTTCCTGGGCTCTTTGTGCTACATTGAAAGCATCTCCTTAATACAACTCTCTGCGACCCCCAAGCTTTGGAGAAAAGTCAAGCAGCAAAGTCCATGCCTTTACCCCATTCCACAACATTGCCATCCATTCCCTTCCAAAATCCAAGAGCCAAAGGGCATAGGAATGATCTGTTTGACTTGTGACTATGAAGCAGCCCAGGGGGACCAGATCTATAGACAAGATGAGTGTTCCCCGTGCTTCCGCCCATAAAGAGGAGAAGCCCCGGCCTCCACCATGCCCACTCCATACCACAGCATCATCCTATCATTCCACCTATCACAATGTACCCAAACTCTATGTCTGTGAACACCAAATGGTATATATCAGGAATCGAGTTCCTCAGGGTCATGGCTTTTTTATCTTTGTCATTTCATTCCTCAGAAGTGTATCCAGTAAAGAGTAAACCTGTGGTATTTGAAATGAGCAAAAGCTGACAGCTTCTTATGATTATCAACTTTATCCTGACACCATTTCGAAGACATAAGACTGTGTGCTACACCTTGCCACAGGACCATGGGATGCATATTGCAGCTCCAATAGTCTAAATGGGTTTTTGAAAATCTCTCTCAACAGTTATTGTATAGCACATTAGCCTTAATAAGGATTTTTCACATTACAGAATAAATCCTCTCAATAACCTGTGAGTTAGGTATAATTATTCCCATTTTACAGATGAAATAGCTACATTAATAGAAGTCAGGGGTATCAGGCAGAGTAAGGGCCTTGCAAAAATATCAGGTCCTAATCCCTGGAACCTATAAATGTTACCTTATAAGGAAAAAACATGTTTGTAGATGTGATTAAATTAAGGGTGTGAGATGGAGAGATTATTCTGGATTATCCAGTGGGCTCTAAATACAATCACAAAGGTTCTTATAAACTGGAAGCAGAGGGAGGTTACACACACACACACACACACACACACACGAAGAAGCAATGTGATCATGGAGCCAGAAATTGGAGTGTTGCAGCCACAAACCAAGAAATGCCGGCAGTGTCCTGGCCATTGTGGTTGTTGCCTGAGCATCGTTTGGTGTGCCAAAAGATTGCTGGTTCAATTTCCGGTCAAGGCACATATCCAGGTTGCATACCTGGTCAGGGTGCATGCATGAGACAACCAATGATTTTTCTCTCCTACATTGATGTTTTTTTCTCTCTCTCTTTAAAAAGGTCAATAAAAACATATTTTTTAAAAAGAAAAAAAGAAATACCAGTAGCCACCAGAAGCTGGAAGAGGCAAGAAGTAGATTCTCCCCTAGAGCTTTCAGAGAAGCGCAGCCCTGTTGACAGCTTAATTTGGGGTCAGCGGAACAGATTTGGAACTTTTAGCCTCTAGAACTGTAGAATAAATTTCTGTTGTTTTAAGCCACAGAGTCTGTGATAATTTGTTCAGCACAGGAAACAAACATATTGGGTAAATTGGTCTAAAGTCAAGTAATAGTAAGAGATTCAACCAGGATTCAAATCCAGGTCCTCTGACTTTAAATCCCAATATTAAATCCCATATTCTGTTTCACAGAATATGACCTGCCGTAACTGGTTTAGCTCAGTGGATAAAGCGTCGGCCTGCGGACTGAAGGGTCCCAGGTTCGATTCTGGTCAAGGGCATGTGCCTTGGTTGTGGGCACATCCCCAGTGTGGGGTGTGCAGGAGGCAGCTGGTCGATGTTTCTCTCTCATCGATGTTTCTAACTCTCTATCCCTTTCTCTTCCTCTCTGTAAAAAATCAATAAAATATTTTTTTAAAAAAAGAATATGACCTGATCCCTGACCATGACTAGGAGCCTTTGGAAGTTATATTAATTTTACAGCCCTCTAAAGTGGTAAGAATGGCTCACTCCTTTACATTAAGCATATCTCTGTTAGGTTTGATGGAGCAATTGAGTTGATACCCTTCCCCCAGGAACTGGCTTTTCAGGTTATTTAACTATGGACATTCCCTTTGCTAAAGACCACATTTCACTTGTGGTGACCACATTCCATTCTCTCCCCTCCGGGTATGCATAAAGAAGTCTCCGCCCAGAAAAATCCTGCCAAAAGTCTTTTAAAAGCTGTGGACTCCCCTCACTGAGTGCTGGAGCCATCCAGGCTCAGCCACCTGGTTTTTAAAAGCTGCGGACTCCCCTCACTTGAGTGCTGGAGCCATCCAGGCTCAGCCACCTGGTGTGTGGATGATCAAATAAATTCATAATCCCTCATCACTCTGGCCTCGAGCGTTCCTCCTTCGGCGACCTAACAAGCTCTATGTGACATGCCCAGTACTACATGAAGTACTTTATATGTATTACATCTTTCAACACTCAAAATGTTAGGAGTTAGGTGCAATTGTTATACCTGTTTCAAATGACAAAAAAGGAGGTACAGAGAGGTTAAATGACTTACCCATGGTCACATAAACTTTAGAGAGTTGTTTGCATATCTAGTAATAATTATAGCGGAATAACATTATTTTTACTTTTAACTGTGTTCAATCTCCCTTCTACATCAACTTTCTCCCTCCTTGGAATTTCTTCATATGCTCCACAAGGTGTCTCCTCCAACTTAAGGCTTTGAAGTATTAAAGCAGAGGAGAGAGAACAATAGGGTTAAAGATACTGCTCCTATTTGACAAGCTAAAGTGTAGGTACAAATCTGAAAAAACAGTATCTTTGGTCCCCCTGTGTCACTCAGTCCAGGAAATGATTTCAATTCTTGGGAGAAAGGAAGAGGAGAGAGCTGTGCAGAAATGGGGGACCATTGAGAGGCTGTCTGGCTTTACCACCTGGGAGCTTCCTGGCGGCAGAGCCAGCACTCAGGTCACAGCTGACAAGCAGGAGTGAAGCTCATTTGACCTTTTCTCAGTTCCATTCAAACCACCTGATATGGTAGTAACTTCCCCCACCCCCACCCCATACACACACACACACACACACACACCTTCAATAGCTTGGGTCACAAGGAAAAGTAACCACAAACAACTGGAAAGAGAGTGAGGCCCTGCCACCTGGAGGGGTAGAGCAATGGGGTAAGGAGAGTCCCTAGGGCAGAACCAAAGCATTTTGTGTCTTCCCCTGAGATTCCCTGAATACCTTCACTCCAACTCTTGTATTATAGCAATCAGCAACCAACCATTAGACCAACAATGCATCCAGTGGTCGCACTGCACATTGTAAGCTGTGGAGGAGTCTGACTCAATGGGGTGATTTGTAGTCAGTGTCTTGTTTCTCCAAAGTACTCAGAGATTTTGATATTCAGACTGTTGTTTAATTACAAGCATACTGTGGGGGCTTCTTAGGTCATTCTGCAGATATTTCTCTTCCACCTCGTCCTTCTCTGACAAATGATTCATTAGCAAACCAATCGCAGTTATGGAGCAATGCACACATTTAGTCTCACTTCCATTTACTCTACCCATGACAGGGGTCTCATTCATTTAACCCAATGCCAGATCTAGCAACAGTTTAAAGAGCTGGAAAGGGCAAAGCACCAATTACAGTACATAAGGTTTGGTCTGCTGGGTGAAGAGGAAATAGAAAGTTTGACCTTTTAGACTTATGCTAACATATAGGTCACCAGGGTTCACTTTTCTGAACCACCTGAAAGAATTAACAATATCTCCTACCATAAGCAAATTCAGATCTTTTTTCAATCTTTTGAACTAGATTCAAGGCTTTCATATATTTATTTCTAATTTTTTTATTTAGTGGGGACATTTGAGGGACTCCCAAAGGAAGGGAAAGACATAATATTCTACAAGAGAAGATACTGAGCAATTAAGCTGTAAATGGTTAATTTGGTTAACATGGCATGGTGTTTACAACATATTATTTTATTTACCACCATCCCATACATATTTTGACCCATTTTCTATTGCATAATGTATGTTCATCCCCAGACCAAACAACAGGAGAATAAAGTTTGAGTCATTGGCCTTCCAGAAGCAACGAAGCATCAGGTCTTTTCTGATGCCCACCCAAGGGGAATTTACCCTGCCATAGCATGTCTTCTCATTAGATATTTCTGGAGCATTTGATCATTCCAGGTCACAGGCAAGGGCACTAAAATAACCCATCTCTGCCATTTGAGATGGAACAGCTTATAGCACATGGGGATCATTAAAGTCTGAGTTGATCTGTAGGAATCTCGTTGAGCAGAAACCACAAACAGCACATAGCAGTGCCAGTCTTCATGTTCTTACTCTGCATTCTCAACATGAGAAAGTTCCTGCTCCTTCTCTCTAAAGCCCTCTCAGCTAGCTTTTTAAGTCCCTTCTATGGTCCTTAGGGTAAATCACCCTTGTAACTATTATTATTTAAAATTTACTATAAGTACCCATACTGTGTGAGATCGTGAAGCTGCTTGACGTGTATATTTGACAAAAAATATTCCAAGTGTATTTAGTCATTGCCAATGTTCTTCCAGAGTTGGAAATACTGCAGAGGAAGTGTATACTTGATCTGAACTCTTGAGTGTTGACACTTTTAAGTAAGTGGAAACCCTGTCATCAGAGAAGCATTGTCAAAAGGGAGACCAAGTCAGAAATGAGCAGCAGATGGGGCTTGAGAGCCAAGAATGAAAAATTCGAGATGCTTTCAAACTCTGTAAATCATTATTGACTGAGCTTCATGCTGTCTTAATGACTTTTACTACCTCTTGGTTCCAATTCGAAGTGCATATTAAAGCAAGCAACATTGCAAAGACCAGAGGGGCTAGAATAGTAAACTACCCGTAGCTTAGCAATCGTTATGCATTAATTATTCAGGAGCTGGAGCGACTCTTTGAAAACATTAAACGAGTGACAGCAAAGAAATATGCCTTCCGTTTGGAGGATGGGAAGAAGCAGTGCTATTTGGGGTTGGTGCTGGCATGATATTTAGCAGAGCATGACAGGTTTAGTAGATAAATAATGTGATGTAGTATCATGCAAACTATTAGCAATGTATTGGAAGGCTCAAGTATTCCCCATAGGGCATTTACATTGGATTTGCTATGATTGCAATATCTGCACAGTGATGCATTGCGTGTTTTATTCTCTTTATTATATGTTTTCATTACTTTGTGTGTTAGAATGCAATAAAGAAAGCTGAAGCAATAAAGGCTGATTGATAATAATTCTGCAAAGATGCAACTTCCTTTCTAAAGCAGTTATGGAATCATGAGAACCGATGGCAATGCACTCATCTGTTCCTTTGTTACGATTTTATCCTCCCTTCTGATAAAGAAAAGGTAATTGGTTTAGAAACAGTTTTTGGTGACAGCTGGCACTGTATGGTAAAAGAACAAGAAGGTGGGGAAGAATGTGTTCCATTTAGAATGCTGAATTCTGCTTGTGGTTCAGTTCTCTCTCTTTTTTCATATCCTCCAATTAAATATCAGTTGTCCTATTGTAAAGGGAAAATAAGTACTTGTGCAGGATCAGTATGGTTTGGGCTCTCTCACTCGGACAGCCTATCCTACATTCTAAGTTTGTTTAAAGCTATTCACAGGGTATTCTTTATAGTGGCTCTCAAACTGGAATCATGGGAATCAGAAACATAGCACATGCGTGTTGGGTAGCAGGAAGAG
Organism: Myotis brandtii; assembly: GCF_000412655.1. Lineage (NCBI taxonomy): Eukaryota > Metazoa > Chordata > Mammalia > Chiroptera > Vespertilionidae > Myotis > Myotis brandtii. The sequence continues at coordinate 192,560 of NW_005353405.1, forward strand.
TCCTAACCTAACTTAACACTAATTCAGACATGATTGAGATGTGTGATGAGCTTGTAAGAGGGGCTATAAGGAGTAGATTTTTCACAGAGGTTTTGTTTGGGGTATACAGTTTACTACTGGGCATTAGGGACGTGACTGGGCTGGAAATATAGGCTAGTGTTTGTCTGGGTTGTTGGAGAGAGGAGCTACACTCAAAAATAGAATGAAATGGTTTCATAAGGGACTTTGAAGACCCAGGAGAGTAAAAGTGATGCTTAGATGGAAAAAATGAACACAACACAGAGTGAAGGCAAACAGCATCCTCCTCACCTCTATGCCAAGCACAGAGTGGCTCCATCATGGTCAGGATGCCTGGGAGCACCGCCTCGCTCCTAGTTTCCCGAGGGTTTGAGGCTATGAGAGCAGAGGGAGATCTCTAGTCTACAGGGAGGCCACCAGCCTTAGATTCATGCAGAGGCATAGCCTAAATGGCTTCAAAAGCTACACATATTGACCAGCAGCACAGCGTGGAGACACGGGGTTGAGAGCACCTGCAAGGCACCTCCCAAACCGCTCAGAAATACTCAGGGAGAATTTTGCAGGGAATTGAGGTCTTGTATTAGGTAGGTGTGGTTTATTTGTACCCACAAACAAGTGAGGCTTTGGGGAAACATAGGTTATATTTGAAGTAAAGAAAAAAAATTACATTTTTGATTGCAAAGGGTAGGTGGTCACTCTCAGTATATCATTTTCTAAAAGGCCCAAGCAATATAAACAACCTGCAGCTAAACACACTAATGGAACAGAGTAATGGTGTACTTGGGTCAGGCCAGGAGTCCTCTCATGTGGGGTGTCATGCAGAAGAAAACAAAAATGACAGGGATGCCTAGGGATCACATCAAACTTAGGGCAGTACTTATAAAACACTGGTCACATGAGAATCAGTGAGAAAGCTGGTTCAAGTGCAGATTGCAAGGCCCGGCTCACCAAAGGTCCTGATTCATTCAACTCAAATATTTTATAAGCCAATGTAATCTGGATAGAAGAAGTCTTCCAATCACTCTCAGATAAACAGATTACAGGCATATCTGTCCAGGTCATCTGGGTCTGCACTGCCAACTAGAGGTCAGGGGAATCACCACGTCTATGCCAAGATGGCATAGATCCCTGCGTAAGGCAGCGAGTGAAGTGTGTTAGAATGCCATAAAGAAAGTTGTACATGGAAGGCTGTGACCAGGCACAGGGACAGGAAACAGGAAGTCAAGAGAAGCAGAGAGAAGAGTGTGATATGGGATAGAGTCGTGCACAGGTGTCAGGTCACAACTTTCCCATGGTGCCCTTGGCCTGATGTCAGAGCCTCCTATAGGGCTGGACAGGGATGGAAAACCCTCAAGAGATAACTACATCGGATCATTTATTTCAAGTATGTTTGCAGTTATTCTGTGTGGTAGGCCTGTGTTTAGGGATGCCAAATTGACTTCTGAAATACATTTTCTTTAACTAGTAGAATTGTTTGCTGTTGAGTTATAGGTGTTTGTTTGCAGGCCCAGCTTTTGAGAGCCTCTTTATTTCTTCACAGATGATATTTCCCAGAAGTTACTGGGTGAGGCAACCTAGTATGATAGAATGAGCATGTGCCTGGAGGCAGAAAGACTGGAATTCTAATTTTCACTCTACTCACAAACTGGGTGACATTGAACAAGTTATTTTGCGGCTTGGGCATCAGTTCTAAATTCTTACCAGTGTTTGGTGCGGATTAAATAAAATGAAATATATAAAAATAAAATATAATTGTGAAGCATCCCTCACGGTGCTTGGGATTTAATAGACATTGAAAAAATGGCAGCTGTTACTATTATTACCAGACTACTCTATAGCCTTGAACAGCTCATCTTTTAAAAATTTTGTTTTGCCCTAGCCGGTTTGGCTCAATGGATAGAGCGTCGGCCTGTGGACTGAAGGGTCCCAGGTTCGATTCCGGTCAAGGGCATGTACGTTGGTTGTGGGCACATAGCCAGTAGGAGGTGTGCAGGAGGCAGCTGATTGATTCTTCTCTCTCACGGATGTTTCTAACTCTCTATCCCTCTCCCTTCCTCTCTGTAAAAAATCAATAAAATATATTTTAAAAAAATTTTGGTTAGCAGATTATTACACTTATACAAATTTTAAGTAAAAACTGAATGAATCTTTTAATGTGAGGTTTGTAGAAATATCAACACTTGGGGAAGGTTATTGTTTTTTCACATGCTGAATATAATCCTGGTTTTTCTTATACTTAAGCACACTGTGTTTTATGCTGGGAATCTTTGGTTCACATACGCCTACTTTCTGTGCATCCCCTGGGTACAGGTGGCCACTTGAGAACAGCAGGCCCAGATAGACACCCCCCCTGTTCTCCTTGCTGTAACTCCTTAGTACCAGTCATCTTTACCTTCTCCCTTATTTACTTAAGTCTATGGCTCCCCGTCAGTAATTCTATTCTTTGTTCTTTTCACCCCAGAGCTAAGTAGAAGCAAGATTGGAAGCGACAAAAGCAATGACAGTAAACTGAAAAAGAAACGTTAATCCCTGTGTAGCTATTCTTGTGAATGTTCACTGCTGCAATATTTTGAACTTATGTAATACAAGACTATGATTGGTAAATTCCATCAAATGATGAATTTCTAATGTGTTTTGGGAGCCAGAGGAGGGAGCAGCTATAGGAGGTAGGTTCCGTATGGCTCAAAAGAAAACATGATATTTAATCTGGGTCTTGAGATCATAAAGTTAGAAACAGAGTCCTGAGTATTTCATGCAGTGTCAATAGCATGTGCAAAAGAAGAGCGAGCAGATACCATGTGTGGCTAAAACTTCCTGTGTGTGAATGGGGTGTTTGGAGGTAGCAATGAAGGACTGGAGGTGAGATCAGAATGACAGGTTGGGATTGGACTGGGAAATAGTTTTTAATACAAACTATAAAGTTATCACTTTATCTGTAAGATTCAACTGACTTAAAAATTATTCCAATGGCAATATGTACATAAATTAGCCAGAACAAGAATAGAAGTAAGAAGACCAGTTAAAAGCAATATCTTTTAACTGATATATCTCACAGACCATACCCTCTTCCCATCCTTACTAATAAAAGGCTAAGTAGTTGTCACGCCTTCACATGTGATGCCCTCACACCATCACAAGATGGCTGCATGCACAGTGGGCGTGTGCAGGTTGGTGGGGCTGGGCTTGATGATGCGTGCATGGCATGGAGCCTGCCTGGGAGTCCCACCTCCTCCAGCTCCTCGCTGCCAGGCCTGTGGGTCCCGGGACTCTGCACGGCACAGGGGAGGTGGGTCTGGCGGGTCCCCATGTGGCACAGAGGCCTCGGGGTCTGCGGCTCTGGCCTACCTCTTTGGGGCAATCCATCAAGGAGCCCCGGATGGGTAGGCGGGGCCTACCTCTTTGGAGCGATTGATCATGGGGCTCCCGCACTGTGACAAGGCACAGGCCAGGCTGAGGGACCCCCCCCCACCCAGTACACGAATTTTGTGCACCGGTACACTAGTCCTAATATTAAATAGAGGTGATCCTACAACAGAAGGGACATCAACAATCAGCATCCTATTTTGGTAACTTAGATTACCCGTGAAACACAGTGAAATTCAGCCTTTTCATTTAGGACCTAGAATTGCAGATTTTGCTCATTTAAAAGGATTTTTACTTTTAAAACATGTACATTTCAATTTGAAAACCGATTTTGCAGCTTACTCTATCGAAACATTAATCACCTGCACTTGAAAAACTAGGAGACTGAAGCCACCTTGATGTGAATCTCATGCCATGTTCAAGCTCAGAGCTCTTATCAGAAGCCTCCACACGACTGGGAAAGTTTTACGTCGTGGACAATGGAACATAACACTGGGTCTAGAAAGCTGCTGAAGTAAGCTAAGGTGGAAGGAAAGATTATCTTGAAATTTCATAGAATCCATAAGAAAAATCAGGCTGTTTGAATTTATAGATTCGTCTATCCCCCCCGCAAATAATTGCAATTTCCTCCCTACCCCTTACTCACACATTCTCTAGATAATTAATGCTCAAAGTTTCATTTAAGCAAGCCATTGCTTCCCCTCAAATTTTAAACTTATTACCAAAACTAGCTTCAGTGACCCTAAGAAAATTCTCAAGAAATTCTTGCCAAACGAATCTTTTGTGAATCATTGACGTAGACTTGTGCTTAGGTCTTCTCATTGTTAGACTTGTTCAACAATATTCTTCTCATCTCTCTACTTATCAAGAAAACTGACAAAATTACCACTCACTTCTGTTCCAAATTATGGTTTTGTGAAACTTTCAATTCATCATAGATGAAATACCATGACTAATACAAAAATTTATTGTGTTTAAATGCCACTTAAAGTGTGGCAAACATCACTTCCTGATGAGGAAATCACATCAAAGAAACAAAAACAATGCAAAAAATTGTTTACTTTCAAAAGTTCATTCAACTCCCTTTTAAAGGCAATAAAAATTCTGACCTCAGTGCACCTTTCTTGTTCCTCCTGAGAGTCCCCTTCCTCCTTTGATCTTTTCTGTCATCTCCAACTCCATCATAGATCATAGAACCTCTTTATCCTGTAGACAAGATGGAAGCGTGAAAGGATAGTAGACTTGGAGTCCAATTTCAGAAGATTGTGATTCAAATCTAATGTTTGCCACACAATGGCTCTGTGACCCAAAACCAGACAACCAACCAGTCTGGCTCAGTTTCCTCAGATGTAAAATGAAGGTAAAAATAACCTACTGTGTAGGTTAAAATAAACTGTGTTCAGTTTAATACAATTGATTCTTCTTGACAGGTTATCTTCATTTTGAAAACAGAGATGATTTCTAGTTAAAACACCTTGATGATTTCTAGTTACCTTAAGGCAGTGGTGCTCAACCTTGGCTGCACATTAGAATCACCTGGGAATCTTTTTAAAATCCTGATTTCTGGGCCTCATCCTCCAGAAATTCTGTTTCTTTGTTATGGGGTGGGGCCACAACATTAGTAACAAAGAAACAGAATTTCCGGAGGATGAGGCCCAGAAATCAGGATTTTAAAAAGATTCCCAGGTGATTCTAATGTGCAGCCAAGGTTGAGCACCACTGCCTTAAGGGGAAAAGCTCAAACTTATTACTACACAAAATAAGTTTGGTCAAACAAAAATCACAAAAAAGGACCAAAAAGTATAGATCTAAGTATATAAAAATGGATTCAATTGCCCAACTAAAAAATAAAAAAATGTTAAACTATAATTTTTTAAATAGTCACTTTTAAAACAAAATTTACAAATGTAACATCTAAAACAAAAATCCACAGAAAAATTAAAAGTATAGAAAAATTACACATTAAGCATGTACTAAACAAAAAATATGGTGTAGTTAAAATAATATCAAACCAAAAATAAGCTTTTAGGGGGAAAATCATTATATTAATTGAGAGGGCTTATACATATTAATAAAAAGTTAATTCTCCAGATAACTGTAAAAATTATAAAACTGTATGCACACAATAAAATACCTTCACATATATACAACAAAAAGTTATAGAATGAAAGGGGAAAATTAACAACCATAGTAGATTTTAAGATACTCTCTCAGTAATTTAGAGATGAAGCAAGCAAAGAATCAGTAAATCTATAGAATATTTGAAGAATACAATTAATAATTCCTACATTAATATACATATTAATAAACATATTCGTATATTTATGGAACATAGCTAGAGAATAAATATTCTGTTCAAGTGTACACAAACTATCTATGAAAACTGACCACATAGGGAAAGTCTGACTAAATTACAAAGAATTCTATCATAATCTACATTCTCTGATTTTAATATTAAATGAGAAATCAATGATAGAAACATTTTTAAAGTCCACGTATTTAAAAAATTAAAATATACTTGTAAATAATTCATTAGTCAATGGAGAAACTGTACTAAAAATTTAAAACAATTACAAAAATAATACCTATCAAAATTTGAGGTACTTGAAGTAACATTTGTAGTCATAAGTAATTTTATTAGAGAAAAAGAAAGGCTGAATATAAATAAACTGAGTCCAACCTAAGGAATTAGAAAATCAATCCCCTTAAAAACAAAGAAATAAAATTATAATTTACAACTGCTCTGTGTCAACAGAATGAGGAAACAAGCCACAGAGACAATAGTTGCAAAAGACATATCTGATAAAGAACTGTTATCCAGCCCTAGCTGTTTTTGCCCAGTGGATAGAGCATCGGCCTGCAGACCAAAGGATCCTGAGTTCTGTTCTGGTCTCTAAACACATCGATGTTTCTCTCTGTCTTTCCTTGTCTCTTCCACTCTCCCTAAAAATCAGTGAATTGGGTGAGGATTAACAACAAAAAAAGAACTGTTATCCAAAATTTATTTTAAAAATTCTTAAAACTCAACAACAAGAGAATGAACAACCCAATTAAAAAATGAGCAAAGACCTTAGTAGACACTTCAGCAAAGAAGATATACAGATGACAAATAAGCATACGAAAAGATGCTTCACATCATATGTCATCAGAGAAATGAAAATTAAAACAACAATGAAATCACTAAACAAATTTTAGAGCAGCCAAAATCCTAAAGTGACAACACCAAATGTTGGTGAGAATGTGAAGTAACAGAAACTCTCATTAGTTGCTGGTGGGAATGCAAAGTGGTACAGCCATTTTGGAAGACAGTTTGGCGATTTCTTATAAAACTAAACATAGTCTCACCATAAGATCCATCAACTGTGCTCCCAATGGAGTTTAAAACTTAAGTCCACCAAAAACCTGCATGTGGATGTTTATAGCAGCTTTGTTCAAGGCTGCTAAAACTTGGAAGCAACCAAGATGTTCTTCAGTAGGTGAATGGAAAAATAAACTGTGGTACATCCAGACAATGGGATATTATTTAACACTAAAAAGAAATGAGCTATGAAGCCATGGAAAGATATGGGTGAGCCTTAAAAGCCTATTACTAAGTGGAAATAGTCAATCTGAAAATGATACATCTAATGATTCCAACTATATGACATTCTAGAAAAGGTAAAACAATGGAGACAGATCATGGTTGCCAGGTGTGGAATGGGGAAGGCAGTAGGAAGAGATGAATAAGAAGGGCATAAAAGCTTTTTAAATATATATTTTATTGATTTTTTTTTTACAGAGAGGAAGGGAGAGGGATAGAGAGTTAGAAACATCGATGAGAGAGAAGCATCGACCAGCTGCCTCTTGCACACCCTCTACTGGGGATGTGCCCGCAACCAAGGTACATGCCCTTGACCGGAATCGAACCTGAGACCCTTCAGTCCACAGGCCAATGCTCTATCCAGTAAGCCAAACCAGCTAGGGCACAAAAGATTTTTAGAGCAGTGAAAGTACTCTATATGATACCATAATAATGGATCTGTATCATAATACATTTGTCCAAACCCATAGAAAGTACCATACCAACAGTGAACCCTAGTGTAAACTATGGACTTCGAGTGATAATGATGTGTTAATGTAGATTCATCAATTGTAACAAATGTACCACTCTGGAGGGTATGTTAAAAAATGGAGGACGCTATGCATGTGTGAGAGGCAGGATGAATGTGGCAAATCTCTGTATCCTTTCAATTTTGTGGTGAACCTAAAAGCACTCTAGAAAAAATTATGTTTTTAAAAAAGAAAGCTATAGACTCACTAATCAGGGCTATAGATTGATTTGTTGTTGTTACAGAAAGTCATGTCTGTTTTCAAAATGAAGATAACCTGGCAAGAAGAATCAATTGTATGAACTTGGATAAACCACTTACTGTCATAATTCTCTTTCCTAAAATTTAAAATGAGGCTAATATTATCTAAATCACAAGAATTAATTACATTCAAGCCTCATGCAATTTTCTTAATAAGAACCTAATAAAGTAAACTGAATTCAGTTAAGCTAAGGTGAAGTTATTTCCAGCAGATAGAGCTCCCCAAGTCATTCTAGCTGTCACATCCGTTAGCCCTATGTGTACAAGGTCATGAGGAAGCCTTCTTATACTTCTATGGGACATGTTGTACACAGATCACCTCTGGCTGGATTCCCTCCATGTCCAGAGCAGCTACCTCACATACTTGCTGCATGTTCAGAAAGGCTGTTTCTAAGTACAGACTCCCTCAAAGTCTTATTACCCAGTCAATGAAATCTCTCCCCCAGTGCACAGTGCAAAGGCCCATCCTCATCACTGCCTCTTTGGTGCCAGTTCACATTTGGAGCACCCAGACAAAATAAGAATCTTGCATTTTTCTAACATTTCCAAGACAGTCTTAGTGATCATATATAAACAATGACAAACAACAAAAAAGGAGAAACAATAAAAAGGAGAACACATGAGAAATTGGTTTGCACAATAAAATCCTTCAAGCTTTTGGGATTTAGCCACCTTCTGGGCTGCAAAGCTTATTTCTGAATTGAGTCCTTTCTCCAATGTTGATCAGAGGTAGATAGCATGCCGTCTATCCTGCATCTGCCAAGTCCTATGTCAATGCTCAACAAATATGAAAGAAAAATGATGATAAAAATGTGAGGCCAAAACCCATGTAACCCTTTGCCAACTCCTGTATTTTGAAATTCTAAATTGCAAGCTAGACCATATGGTTCTACATAACTTACTGACTAGAGGCTTCTCTCTTGGAAAATGACTCAATCATGCATTCCTTACAGAGAGGCTTCTCTCTTGGAAAATGACTCAATCATGCATTTGTCTTTCTGGGGATGACTGCATTTTCTAAAAACCCCTGTCCTCCAAAGCCTGCATACTTTTTTTTTTTTAAAAAAAGGGAAAACCTTATGAAAAGCAGAATATTTAAGAGCCATTAGTAGTTACACTCACAAGTTTTCATACTTACCCACAACTCTCCAAGCAGGCCTCCCTGTTGTTACTAAATTTTTTCTCTTGCTGAGATTTCCCAGCATGCTCTAGGATTATCAAGTAAAGCCAAATATTAAGAGGAAAACCTTGAAAATCCTTCATTGCCTGGGGTGGAATCAAATCAGAGGAGCTCTCTACTCTGGCACCAGCCAGCTGAGCTGCAAACACTGACCCAGCGCCTGCAGAGAAGACTCATCATGAGCAGAAACCCATAATGTTGCCCAAATACGTTGTAGATTCACAAATGGGGGGAAATGAAGTATATGAAACAGTGGGAAAGTTTGCAGAAATAACAGTTAATATTTACTTCAGGCATTCATCTGTACATTGCAATATTGAAATGTTTTTCCCTCAGCATTTCCTTTTGCCCTCAAGGCACTATATATTTGATAAGATTCTGAATTCCTTAATCATAGCAGCTATGCACCATGTTTCAATTTGCAACTAAATGTAGCTTTTGTCAAAGTGAGTGCTGAACCCAGAAGACAGTTGACATTAAAACTGAAAGAGAGAGAAAAAAATAAAAAAATAAAAGCTAAGCTGGAGATAAGAACATGGATGCCTGTATTCCTGATCAAATGAATTTTATTATGCCACGTTCCCAGTGTCTCCTTTATGTATTCTACTTGGTTGCTCAGATTGTGAAAATTACAAAATAAAAATTAAGTGGCTGTGTAATATCTGACTTGACAGTTTTTCTACCTGGAATTTCTTTCTTTTGCAGCATTAACTGTGATTCAAGAAGAGGATGCATGAAATATGGATAGCCATCTGTCTTGTTTAGTGGAATGGGAAGGTAGTGGGAAGGTAAGCGAGCCTGGTTTCTACCATGTCTTAAACGAATCCCTATGACTTCCTGAGCCTGACCTGTGCTTAAACTTTTACAGGACATGTCATTCTTGGTAAAGAAAACAGAATCTCTAAGATTGTTGTCTTTGAAAGAGTATCTCGGGGCATGAAAAGGCATGTTGCCAATTATTCAAGTCTGAATAATCTGAATAACCTGTCTATCAAATAAAAATGATATTCATGGGAAAAGCTGCTGGTTCAGTTCATAACTCAACCATACAGGTGTTGTGAGTTTTTTTTGCACTTTTGTATATAACAGAAAGACTGTATTTGTACTTCCCATCTCATAACGTAGATTGTTAAAAAGACATGTACTCAAGAATAAAATGGCTACCAGTGCAGTTGGTGATACTGCCTTGATTTTTCCTAAGATGTCAGCAGTTTTACCTACCATTGCTTTTGCACTCTCACTGCAAATGTTAAAACAGTGAAAAGAAAAGCAAAATTTAGGATAATTTTGACCTCACAGACCCATTGGGATATCTCAGGAATCACCAAGCATCCACAGATAACAGTTTGATAACAACTATGTTTCTATATTAATATAAAATCATGATGTTAACATATTGGCTTCAGGACAGCAGACAGAAACAAGGAGAGAACAAAAGCGAGTCCATTTTTTTAAATACAAATTTTCTACCTTGCATTTTTCCCTGGGTATTACCTACTTAAAAAAAAATCACAGTAAACTAAATGATAAAAGAACATTAGTTCCCAAAGGCTTGATGTAACAAATGATCACTTCTGGTAATTTCAAAAAACACATTTATTCTCTCACAGTTCTAGAGGCTATAAGTCTGAAATCTAGATGTCAGCAAGTCCACCCCCATCCCCACTCTGAAAGCTCTAGGGAAGAATCCTCCCTGGCCTCTTCCTAGCTTCTGGTGGTTCCCAACAGTCCTTGGTGTGCTTTGGCTTGTAGCGACATCACTCCAAACTCTGCCTCCATCTGCACATGGAGTTCTCTCTATGTGTCTTGTTTGTGCATCCTCCTCTCTTATAAAAACACCAATCATATGATTTGGGGCCAACGCTATTCCAGAATGACTTCATCATAAATTGATTACATTTGCAAAGTCCATGTTTTCAAATAATATCACATTCATAGTCATTGGGGGTTAGGACTTGAACATATGTTTTGGGGGGATAAAAAATGAGAGACATGAGTTGCTTTGTTTTGCTATTATTATGTTGTATAATGGGTTTAATTGTGTCCTTTAAACTGACAATAATACATAATAATAATAAATTAATAGCAACTCATGCTCCTCATTGATCCTCAAGGAAATATTGGGCAAGACATTTTACTTTTTGAATCAGCTTGAGGTATAATTATATATAATAAACTGCACATATTTACAGTGTAAATGTTAAGTTTTAACATATGTATATACTCATGAAATTATCACCACAATCAAGATAGTAAATATATCCATCACCCCAATAAATTTCCAGGTGCTCCTTTGTAATCCCTCCTTCTTGCTCCTCCCCACCCCCACCTCATGTCCCCAAGAAACCACTGATTTGCTTTCTATCACTATGATTAGTTCTTATTTTATAGAGTCTTATATGTGTGGTGGAATCACACAGTAAGTAATCTTTTTTGACTGGTTTCTTTCACTCAGCATAATTATATTGTGATTCATCTATGTTGTCACATGTGTCAACGATTCCTTCCTTTTAATTGCTAAATACTATTCCATTGTATGGTTGTAGCACTATTTGTTTATCTATTGACCTTCTGGTAGAAACTTGGATTCCAGATTTGGTACAAATAAAACTAATAACTTTTAAATCTTCCAAATGCAAGGAATTTACTTTTATTATGTGCTATATATTTTATTTGTTCATGAACTAACAAAGTATTTGTTGTTGTAAGTAAATCTAAGCTCTTGTGTTTTTCAAGAAGTGGATTCCACTGGTATAAATGGTGGAAAACCTTTCAGGAAGAAAGATACATGATAAATTAAGAGCCAAAAAGTGAGCCATAAATTTTCTACTCAGTAATCACACTCTTAGAAATTTAAACTAAATGATTAATTTTTTATTTTATGTTTTTTTCACATATTCTTTAGTTTTTATTTACAGTTGCATAGTATGTCATTGTGTGAATGTATCATAGTTTATGCAACCAATAACCTCTGAGTGTTTTTCCTCAGTATTTTTTCATTACAAACAGTGATGTACCTTGTTCATATGTATTTTTGTACTGATGAAGGTGTATCTTCAAGGTAAATTTTATTTCTATTTTTTTTCCTTTTTAAATTTAATTTATTGGGGTGACATTTTTTAATAAAAGCATACAGGTTTCAAGTGTACATCTTCATAACACATCATTTGCATACTGCATTGTGCATTCAGTACCCAAAAATTGGGGCACTGTGGAAAACAGTTTAGAGTTTCCTCAAAAAATTAAAAATAAAACTGCCTTATGAGCCAGTGATTCCACTTCTAGGAATATATCCAAAGAAACACAAAACACTAATTTGAAAGATACATGCACCTCTCTATTCCTTGTAGCATTATTTACAACAGCCAAGATTTGGAAGCAGCCCAAAGGTCCATCAGTAGATGAGTGGGTAAAAAGGTTGTGGTACATTTACACAATGGAATACTACTTGGCCATAAAAAAGAAGGAAATCTTACTTTTTGCAACAGCTTGGATGGACCTGGAGAGTATTATGCTAAGTGAAATAAGCCAGTTACAGGAAGGCATACATGTATGCCATATGATTTCACTTATATGTGGAATCTAATGAACAAAATAAACTGATGAACAAAATAGAAACAGATTCATAGATACAGAGAACAGGCTGACAGCTGTCAGGGGGTAGGGGATTGGGGGGCTGGGTGAAAAAAGTAAAGGGATTAAGCAAAAAATAAAAAACCCATATGGTGATTGCTAGAGGGAAAAAGAGATGGGGGTGGTGGAAGAGGGCAAAGGGGTGATAAATGGTGGTGGAAAGAGACTTGACTAAAAGATGAATTTTTTAAGTAAAAGGAAAGGTAAGTTGGTGAGATATTTTGTACAGATCCCTCTAGAATAGTAAAACTTTGGAAACAACCTAAAAATATAATAAAGAAATATTGAAACAACATGAGACAGAGTTATAGATATAACATTCAGTTAAAAAAGCACAATATGAAATTATGTATACATTATGATTACAACCATATAAAATTTAGATATGTTTGTGAACAAGGGAACTGAAAATTTATTAGTGTTATGCATGATCCGCAGTTATGGATTGTGAATGATATTTTTTTACTGTCTTTATTTTTGTTATAAAATGTATATGATAATAAACATCAGGAGTAAACAGTTGACTACTCCAAAGTCACTGAACTCATAGGCTTCTTCTCCATGATTATATGTAAATCTGTATGTATCCATCTGATCCATTCTCTATCATCAATGAAGTAAATTAGGATGTTGCCAGAAGGCCAGTCTAATCTAGATAGATAGATAGATAGATATACAGATAGATAGATAGATAGATAGATTAGACAGAACCTAGAGGCTGGTATGAGAAAGTCCACTCTGTAAATCTTTCAACTCAAAAGTATATACATATAAATGAAAAATATCAAGTATTGGTGAGGTTTAACACCTACTGGTGGGTATTTGAATTGGTACAATCTTATTTTATTTTCACTTTGGAAAACTACTTGGCATTATCTAATAAAGCATAGCATACTGCATACACTATGACCATAAATCCATTTCTAGGTGTATATCCAACAGAAATCCACATGTTTGCACAGCAAAGGCATGTACTAGAATGTTGATAGCAACATTACTTGTAAGAGCCCAAAACTACCCAAATTCTCATCAACAGAGAATGAATAAATAACCTGTAGCAGAGACACACAATATAATCCTATAAGACAATTAGAATATACAACCTACAATTACACATATTCATATGGCTGGATGTCAGAAATGTTTAGAGAACTAAGCCAGATGCAAAGAGTGATAGTAGTTGTCTTTGGAGATAGAAGAGGAGACACTGAAAGGAGCATCAAGAGGCTTCTGGGGCCCTGACCAGGTACCTCAGTTGGTTAGAGCAGTGGTCGGCAAACTGCGGCTCGCGAGCCACATGAGGCTCTTTGGCCCCTTGAGTGTGGCTCTTCCACAAAATACCACTTGCAGGCACGCAGTACAGTGTGAT
>NW_005353405.1:206548-214285 GCF_000412655.1 Myotis brandtii
TGCGGGCGTGCACGTACAGTGCGATTGAAACTTCGTGGCCCATGCGCAGAAGTTGGTTTTCGGCCTGGGCGAGTCTATTTTGAAGAAGTGGCATTAGAAGAAGTGGGGAGTGTCGGTTGGTTGGGCGACGGGAAATGCAGCGCGGGGGAGGTGTGCACGATTCATGCACCAGTTGAGTGAGCCAGTCAGTCAGCAGTCTCATTGTGCAGTGGTTAGTGCTAGTCGCATCTGCAAATCACGCGCGGGTGGCAAAAGATAGACGAAACAGGTATAGAAGACGAGTGTGGATGGGAGAGTTGGAAGGGGTCAACCTCAGCGAATGTACCTCAATCAGATTGAGGACGTTTTTAGCAAAGGCCAGCTTAGGAGTACCCTAATTAAGTTAATAACAATGTACCTACCTATATAGTTTAAGTTTAAAAAATTTGGCTCTCAAAAGAAATTTCAATTGTTGTACTGTTGATATTTGGCTCTGTTGACTAATGAGTTTGCTGACCACTGGGTTAGAGCATTATCCCAATATACCAAAGTTGCAGGTTTGATCCTGGATCAGGGCACATATAAGAAGCAGCCAATGAATGCATTAATGAGTGTAGCAACAAATCACTGTCTCTCTCTCTCTTTCTCAAAAATCAATCAATAAAAATGCCATAGATTTCTTGGCATTAATTTTGTATTCTGCTACATTGCTGAATTCATTTACTAAGTCTAATAATTTTTTGATGGAGTCTTTAGGATTTTCCATGCACAGTATTATGTCATCTGCAAACAATGACAATTTTACATCTTCTTTTCCAAATTGGATACCTTATATTTCTTCTTCTTGTCTAATTGCTATGGCTAGAACTTCCAGTACTATGTTGAACAGGAGTGGTGAGAGTGGGCATCCCTGTCTTGTTCCTGTTCTTATTCTAGAAGAATCCAAAGGCAACAAAATCTCAGACATATGCCAAAGCAATTTCTTCACTGATACAGCTCCTAGGGCAGTTGAAACTAAAGAGAAAATGAACAAATGGGACTACATCAAAATAAAAAGTTTCTGCACAGCAAAAGAAACCATCAACAAAACAACAAGAAAGCCCACTACATGGGAGAACATATTTGCCAACATTATATCTGATAAGGGCCTAATCTCCAAAATTTATAGGGAACTCATACAACTTAACAAAAGGAAGATAAACAATCCAATCAAAAAATGGGCAAAGGATCTAAATAGACACCTTTCAAAAGAGGACATTCAGAAAGCCAAGAGACATATGAAAACATGCTCAAAGTCACTAATCATCCGAGAGATGCAAATCAAAACAACAATGAGGTACCATCTCACACCTGTCAGACTGGCTATCATCAACAAATCAACAAATGACAAGTGCTGGAGAGGATGTGGAGAAAAAGGAACACTTGTGCACTGCTGGTGGGAATGCAGACTGGTGCAGCCACTATGGAAGACAGTATGGAGTTTCCTCAAAAAGCTGGAAATGGAACTCCCATTTGACCCTGTGATCCCACTTCTAGGAATATATCCCAAGAAACCAGAAACACCAATCAGAAAGGATATGTGCACCCATATGTTCATAGCAGCACAATTCACCATAGCTAAGATCTGGAAACAGCCTAAGTGCCCATCAGCAGATGAATGGATTAGAAAACTGTGGTACATCTACACAATGGAATACTATGCTGCTGTAAAAAAGAAGGAATTCTTACCATTTGCAACAGCATGGATGGAACTGGAGAGCATTATGCTAAGCAAAATAAGCCAGTTAGAGTAAGATAAATATCACATGATCTCAGTGATTTGTGGAATATAATGAACAACATAAACTGATGAACAAAAACAGATCCAGAGACCGAGAAGCATCAATCAGACCGTCAAACCTCAGAGGGAAGATAGTGGAGGGTGCGGATAAGGGTAAGAGATCAACCAAAGAACTTGTATGCATGCATATAAGCATAACCAATGGACACAGTTAGTGGGCATGAGGGCATGAGTGTGGGGGTGGGGGGGCAAACGGAGATAAAGACACATATGTAATACCTTAATCAATAAAGAAAACATTAAAAAATAATTTAAAAGATTAAAATTTTTAACACATTAAAAAATCAATCAATAACAAAGATGCTTCTGGGGTGCTTATAATATATTATTTACTAGAGGCCTGGTGCACAAAATTTGTGCGAGGGGGTGTCCCTCAGCCCGGCCTGCACCCTCTCCACTGCCAGTGTGGTCGCCCCTAACCACCAGTGCTTCAGCCCCCCACTGTGGCTTTGTGCAGAAGGATGTCCGATGGATGTCTGGAAGACCTACAGTTTAATTAGCATATTAACCTTTTATTAGTATAGATTATACAACATAAGCTTTAAGGTAAAATTGCATTAGTAGAAATGAAGAGACATTTCATTAAAAAATGTATATTGGTTTGATATGATTCAAATGCACTTGTTTATGACAAAAATCAAGTCTTTAATAATAAGATTGCTTGCCCTAGCTGGTTTGGCTCGGTGGCTAGAGCTTCAGCCTGAGGACTGAAGGGTCCCAGGTTCAATTCTGGTCAAGGGCACATGCCTGGGTTGGGGGCTCCATCCCCAGTGGGGTGCATGCAGGAGGCAGCCAATCAATGATTCTTTCTCATCATTGATGTTTCTATCTCTCTTCCTCTCCCTTCTTCTCTGAAATCAATAAAAATCTATTTTATAAAAATAAAAGAATAAGATTGCTGTGCTATCAAAGCCAAGTAAGGTGTGTCATTTGTTGTCCCTGATGAAGTCTGAGCAGCTCATTTGCTAAGCGACTTTGCTGGGTTCTTATCAAATAAAATCCATGGAGAAGCAACTATGCCCGCCATGCATTTAGATAAAAATAAAAGAATAAGATTGCTGTACTATCAAAGCCAAGTAAGGTGTGTCATTCATTGTCCCTGATGAAGTCTGAGCAGCTCATTTGCTAAGCGACTTTGCTGGGTTCTTATCAAATAAAATCCATGGAGAAGCAACTATGCCCGCCATGCATTTAGGCTATAAAGACTGAAAGCTGGGGAGGACAGAGTGCTTCTGGGGTAGGAGATGGTGAGGGTCAGCGGCTGGGAGGCAGGGAAGATGCAGGAATGCCCAGTGTCTGGAAGCACCGGAGGGTCTGGGATATGCAAATCTGCTGGTGGCGGGGTCAGGCCCTGTACTCCCAGAGATCAGGTCTGGAGGGAGGGCAGGGGTGCGGTTCCGGGGATCCCCTTCCTGCGAGATTCCTCCTCCTCCCCTTAACCCCCTCGGTGAGGGTCAGCGGCTGGGAGGCAGGGAAGTTGCAGGAATGCCCAGTGTCTGGAAGCACCGGAGGGTCTGGGATATGCAAATCTGCTGGTGGCGGGGTCAGGCCCTGTACTCCCAGAGATCAGGTCTGGAGGGAGGGCAGGGGTGCGGTTCCGGGGATCCCCTTCCTGCGAGATTCCTCCTCCTCCCCTTAACCCCCTAACCCAGCCATGGGCAAACTACGGCTCGCGGTCCGGATCCGGCCCGTTTGAAATGAATAAAACTAAAAAAAAAAAAAGACCATACCCTTTTATGTAATGATGTTTACTTTGAATTTATATTAGTTCACACAAACACTCCATCCATGCTTTTGTTCCGGCCCTCCGGTCCAGTTTAAGAACCCATTGTGGCCCTCGAGTCAAAAAGTTTGCCCACCCCTACTCTAATATATACATATTCAGTTTGTATACACACTAAGTCTTTCCATAAGTCAAGAAAAAAAAGGAAGTGCAAGCAAAACAAGTGTAGGTTCCATATTAGAGAAGATTTATTCAGTATAAAATTTCCCATTAATGAGGAGAAGTAAAAGATAATTATCTTCTGGGGGGGGGGGTGTTTGTATTGGTTTATTTGATTCTTCTTACATGTTGAAGAGGGTGTCAGGGGAGTGACTGCCAGACATGGTTTCCTTCTGCTTGCTCGCCAGAGTTGCCCGCTGCCCCGAGCCAACGTGCATGAGATGGCCAGGGACGAAACTGGGGCCCCCATTGTATTGTGTGGAGATTGCACTCCACAGGAACCTGCCTGATCCAGGGAGGGTTGGGGTCATTCACTGTGGGAAACAGCTGGCCGTCACTTAGATAGGCTAGATAGGCGCTGGCTGAGCTGTTTGCGGAGGATTTATCATCCCTTCTGGCTGATTCCTTGGAAACCACAAACTAAAGATAGCAGAGCCGGGCCAACCCGGGCCAGGCGGCCTCCAGGCTGGGCAGCACAGTGGGCCTGCAATGCACCTCCGCTAGTGGTCACCTCCGCTGGTGGCCAGGCGGCCTCTGGGCCGGGCAGCACTGGGGCGCCTCCACCAGTGGCTGCCCCTGGGCCAGGTGGCCTCAGGGTTGGACCACAGGGGGCCGCCTCCACTGGGGGCTGCCCCAGGCAGGCCATGCGGAAGCCCTCCTGGTGATGGCAGTCCCCGCCCACCCGCTCCTGTTGTGCATGCCTCCTGCTGAGCAGTCATGGAGGGCATCCTGGCTAATTTGCATATTCCTCTATTATTATATAGGATTGATCCAAATGCTGGTTATATGTGTTTAGTTTGTAGAAATTCATCAAGCTGTACACTTATGAATACTTTTCTCTAATATGTATTGCACTACAGTAAAATTTTTTTGTAAAGTTTATAATCATTATCAACTTTAAGAGTGTTACTAGGAGCTTTTTATGTAGATACTGAGAAGTTTGCAGAGTTTATATAGTGTTTTGAATTTACAATGAGCTAGGAAGTCAGGGTTATATATAGCATGGTGCATCTGGGGAACTTTGTAGCCAGCCAGAAATGGTTATTGCTACTCACAGAGCTGAAAGATCTCCATAAATTTTGTTTCCTCTATTGCACCCATCTGATGATTGGCAAAGAAATGAAATATAGAATCAAGAAAGCCAGAATGCCCTCTGTGAGAATAAAATGTGCTGCCAATATGGCACACAGCTGCACCTCTATCCACACTTATATAGAATGGATGAGAGGTCCAAGCTGCTACATGCCTTGGAGAGTTAGTGTGCATCCCTTTGCCAGAAGCACCTTTAGAAAATAAGTTTCCACTAATATCATCAAGGGAGAGAAGGAAAATTCTTCTCCAACCAAGGGATGAAAGGAGGGAAGAGTATCAGCTTTTCATTTGTTAAAGATCATCTCCAGGAAGCAGAGGAGAAATTGTAGATCTATCTGAAGGAGTTTTATTTTCCTTTTGTCCTCACATAATGCCCAAGAACTGTTGAGTTATCAACATTTCTATTAAGAATTCCAACTATCCTGCTTTTTAATCTTACAATTTCTGTTAGTAAAACAAGGGCCATAGCAAGTTGGTGAACAATTTTCTCATTTCTTCTATATGCCTTTACAAGTGAAAGGCAGAATCTGGCAAAATTGGGAGTAAAGTGAATGCCAGTAATGGGGAATAGTTAAATATATCATGGAATGTCATAGAGTACCATACAGCCATAAAAAGATAATAAATTAACTTCCAGAATCAAGATTATGCTCTCTAAACATCATTTCCCAATTAAAGGGACCATTCCTCCTTGGAGAAACAATTCAATCTAGGTCTGGTGCAAAAAAATGTACTGGGTAAGTCAAGTGTGTCTTATTGTGCCAGAAAGCAGGTGAAACTACTGGGATTTTGTCAAAAGAAGACAAAAGTCTAAGAGGTTTCCATTGGCCAAGGATGGGGCCTTTTAGGCATCAAATCACACAATAACTTCAATAAACTAAAACATAGATATAAAAATCTATGAGTCCAAAAATGTAATTGATTATTACTGGGTGCTATTACAGCACCAATTCATTATTCAGAAAAATGACAAAGAAAAGAAAAGAATCAAGCCTTTATTCTGCCTTTCCTATACAAACTGCTTTTCGGGATTACCATTGATGGACAAGGGAGAGTTCTTCATAGAAGAATTCTAGCTAATAAATGCAGAGCAATAATAGATTAATAAAATTATCATTTTTCAACTCTGAGTGAAATAATCAATGTAGATAATGTCCAAAACTGAATGCTAAACCATTAGGGAAATGTTGATGGGGAAGTTTATATTGAGGAAATGAAACTGACCATACCTCAACCCACTGATCAATCTCAGTGTCACTAAAAGTGGGCAAACTAACGTTTAATTTTTCCCAAGGTGATGCAAAAGGAAATACACAATAGCAGCTAGTGAATATTCTTGCTAAAAGAATTGAACCTGAATCCAGTCAATCTTCTATATTCAACGGAGTATGTAAAGAAAACACAGGGTAGAGAATGTGTTAAATGACACCATAAGGATACAATAAGCCAAATCTAGAAGGTGGGAAATTCTACAAGGAAAATAACCTAGTGTCTTTAATAACTAGAGATTTAAAAGGCATTCAAATCTGTAAGTTTAAAAGGGACTTATAAGACTTATCAAGAAAATGCAATGTTTGGCATTTGAATCATCATAAAACAAACCAACCATAAAAAAGACATTTTTGAGGCAATCAATGGGATTTGAATATGGACAAGATATTACATGATTTTAAAGAACTATTATAAATTTTGTTTGAAGTGATAATGGTATTATGGTTATGTTTTTTAAAATCTCTGTTAGCAATACATACTGAAGTGTTTACTGGATAAAAATAACATGAAGTCTGGGGTTTGCTTTACATATTCCAACAAAATAACTTACTGGAAAAATAAAGGTAAGAGCTGCATGAGCATGCCACCAATGGGGAAAATGGCCATTTTTACAAAACCAGTGTTTTCCGCCTTCCCATCTCCATTTGATGTCCATCAAAATATACCACTAGTCATTTAGTTTAAAAAATGAAAATGCTGGTGCACATAGAGTACTTAATGTACAATAAAGGAAAGGGGAAGGAGGAAATGAAAGAATATAGAAAACTATACTGTCTGGGCTTGTGAAGCCAAATGGTGGTTTTCTAACTGGGAATTCTTGGTTTGGAGGAACAGAGTTCTGGGTAAGTAGCAGGTTCCCCTTTTAGTAGACACCTGCTGTCTGCTGCTGGAACTCACCAGCGGGATCTTCACCTCATTTCCAGCTGCCCAGGTGCGTCTGTGTCAGTGATTGGCTGCCCGCCAAATCAGAATCTGACCTGCCTCATGGACAGACCCTGCCCTTCACAATAGGCTTTCATTAGTTTGCTAAGAGCTGCATGCCTCTCCATCTTCAGCTGCACCAGGAACCAACCTGCCCGCCGCCTTCAAATTAATATGATTGTTCTCAGTCTTGACTCCTGGGCTTTTTGTAGGCGAGCACTCAGTCCCTCCTCGGTTGCCACTTCACAACTTCACAAGAGAGGTGCCAGGTCCTCACATCCCTTTGGAGAATTTTAATGCTTTTCATTTATCATTATAAAAACAAGGACAGTTTTATAACTTTTTTGAACGTAGCGGTTGCATGTAGGTTGGGATAAATTACTCTAAAAGAAATGAATTCTAGATAGTTTTTCCTTCAAGTCAATTGCCTTATTGTTTAAAAAAACTTCTTGTTTAAAAATTACTCCAGCAAAAAATAGATGAAAAATTTAAAAAGTCGGGTGGAATAGATGAAAGAAGATTGACAGAATGCCTATAATTGTTAAAGCCAGGTGATGGGTAATAGTGATTCATGATTGTGCCGAGCCAGCTCAGCCAAGGGTTCGGCAAGCCTGAGGGGCGGGGGGCGGTGAAAGATGAAGAAAAGACAGAGAGAATAAGCTGGGTCTAGGTGGATCTTCCACAGACAGAG
>NW_005353405.1:214547-221679 GCF_000412655.1 Myotis brandtii
AAGTATCTAAGGAATTAAGGGAACTAAGGTGGGGATGCTTCAGCTATTATTACCTAAATTAACTGGGTGGTTCCTAGATTAACTGGGTGGTGCAGTTCTGACCTTTGCTAGGACTTCAAAGGTTACTAGCTTTTGGGGGTCTCTGTCTAAACTCAGCTAGTGAAGACAATGAATGGACTCCGGCATCATTTTTTCAGCTTTGTATATGTTTTCAATATTCCATTTTTAATTTAAACATAATAAAAGAATAAATTAGAGTTCTGCTAGTTGGCCTGGAGCAATTCCATGATTTCTTATTGAGTGAAAAAAGCAAGATGAAGTAAAGTATACACTGAAAAACAGTAATAATATGAACATAGTTTTGTAAAACAATGATCTGTTTTTGTAAAATACACACACACATACATATATCACATATACCTATGTAACATATATATACATATATGTATGTTTACATATGACTTTATGAGCACTGAGAATTATTTCAAAGGGCACATTCTAGATTAGAAACATGGACTAGCTAGGGGTGGAGAGTGATATGGGTGGGGAAATAGTAGATAATTAAATAAAGAAAAATATTTCACTTAAAAAAGGCATTTTGATATGACCCAATGTGTGGATTTACATGAAATAACATAAATGCATGCATTTCTACATGTATAAAGCAGATTGTTTTTAAGTTTTAAAAAAAAAGCAAAATCTCCTCACATTTCTAAAACTCAGCTTTTTTCCTAGCAGTAGCCCTGGTAACTATAGTAAAGTAATGCAAATCTGTACATTAGCTGAGCAAGAACAAACCAGGAGCTTGGGTAGCATCATGTCATGAGCTGAAGTGGGGCAAATAGAAATGGGTGTGTGGTAGCATTTGGAATGGGACTGACTGGAGATCAATACTTCAAAAATGCACTGAAACACTCCCCACTGTGTTGTAGTCATGGGTGGCAAGGAAACAAAATGAAATGTCAGCTGAGCATACGGCAGAGAATAACTATCTTTCTCAGAGCCCACGTATCAGACATAACAGGCATTATTGGCACCAAAGACTTGGAAAGCACTGACCCAGGAAGCCTTACCTTGCTTGGCCACATACCAACTGCATGACCCTGGAGAAGAAACTTGACCTCTGGGCCTCAATTTCTATACATGTAAAAATGAGATCAGACAAGATAATATATATCTACTTTACAGAGTGCTTTTGAAGGTAAAGTGCTGCACATATAATATGCCAAAAAAGGTTGCTGACCCATCCCCCAAACACATATGAACACATCACCATTCAAATATGCATTCATTTATGGAAATATAGACCATTCTCATCTAAAAATGCTATATATACGTAAGTATAACAGTATAACTTTCCTCCAAATTATTGATGAGAAAACCAAGACTTAAAGGACTTAAAAAGCTTATGGTCACATAATAATCTATTGTGATGCTGTTGGGATATAGTAGAGATATATTTTTCTAAAGTCTCATTCATATTCATTAGTTATTATTTCTGATCTAGAAAGGGCTTTGTAATCCTTGACCTGGAAAATTTCTAAAACTGGGTGCTATAGACTGAATTATCGCCCTCCCCCCACCATTCAAATGTTGAAGCCTCCAATGTGATGTTATTTGGAGATGGGGCCTTTGGGAGGTAACTGGGTTTAAATGAGGTCATGAGGAGGGAACCCTCATGATGAGATTAGTGCCCTTGTACAAAGAGACACCAGAGATTTTGCTCTCTCCCCATATGTGAGGACACAATGATAAAAGTCTATTGTCTAAGCCACTCAGTCTCTAGTATTTTGTTATAGCAACCCCAGCTGACTAAGATACCAATTTAGGAGCCTCTACTTTCTGTTTTTACAATATTCCACATCACAACACTCATTATGTTGTTGTACCACTTCCTAGCTATGTAACCTTGGGTAATATATTTTAAACTTCCCTGTGCCTCCGTTTCCTTTTCCATACAGTGGGGATAATAATGGAACCTATCTCATAAGACCTCACATCTTATTGTAATGGTTAAATTATTTAATATATAATCTCACTTAGAACAGTATCTGGCAAATAGTAAACATTTAATAAGTATGGGAAGGTACTGTTGTTGCTATTGTTTTTGTTGTTATCTGTCAATTTGGCTAAATTATAAACTCCATAAGGGCCTAGAGACCTTGACTGTCTTGCTCACAATAGTCACCGTAAGAATGGACACAGAGACACAGCACATAAATAAATATTTGCTAAATGAACAACTAGATAAGAAAGAAGAGGATGATTCAGTGAGTGGGAAAATATTTTTAGGAAGTACACATTGCACCTATAAGTAAAAACAAAAGTCATTTTCTCAGATATTTTAAGCAGAAATTTATAAGTTGCAACTTAATTGATCCAACACACAGCCAAAAGATGAGGAAAAAATCATATAATATTCTTCAAACAACTGTCTTGTGCATAATAAAATATCCACTGAAGAATTGTCAGGGGTGTGCTCTATCCTAAAGCCTATTAAATCTGCTTGAACAACCATGGTGCAGGTTTTGGTTTTTCATTTAATTTTAATAAAATATTTTACTGGAGGAAAGTTTGGGGTGTAATAGCAATGAAGTGTGTCTACTGCTTAGGTGACATTTCATTTCATTTCTGGAAACCTATGGAGATGAATACACTAATCCCAATGCCTGGGAATTGTGGTTGCTGGTTATCCAAAAATGAAATGTCATGTACAAACACATGTTTTTTATTGTTTAATTTCCAACAGTCTTCCCAGGATATCATAATGACAAAAACAATCGTTATTTCAGGATGGGGCACTACATGCATTATAGAAAATACACCTCATTTGGAATTTCAGTCCTATTCTTGACAAAAGATTAATTAAAATATAAATTTTAAGATACCCATCATTGCTTCCTGAATAAGGGTGATTATGAACCTTTAATTTTGTTTAGACTGAAATCATAAAGCAAAGGCAAGGATATATTTTACAGTGACAGTCACATAATCTGCACACAAAAAATTATATCTCTAGACAAAACTTTTATAGCCTAAATAAGTGTAGAAGACAACAAGAACAGTACGCAAGTTAGATTTAAAAGTGAGGTGGTGATCTGTGGCTCAAGGAAGCCAAAGCAGAGAGCCTGTTCATTCTATTACCAGGACCACAGCTGATTGTTTTTCAATCTTATCGCATATCTCAAAACATCTGAGCCCCTAATTCCCACCTTGAACTAAATTGTCTGAAGAAATTTAACAATATTGCCCGGCTCCTCTGAAGTACAAATAAGTTGCTCAATAATTTATTCTCCCCAAACTAAAGAGGGAAGAAAATTCTCTTCTGGACCTTCCCAGTAGCCTTCAGGGAGACTGCCAAGAAAAAGCTTCCCAAAGATTTCTAACATAACTGTTTGTATTGAATAATACCTATGTGTTGTCTCTGTTAGAACCCCTCACATCCATCCCTATGGAAAAGAACGAAAGAATCAATATTCATGAAATCCTTGTGTACATTTGTTTGGGGAAATCAAGTCTTGTTGGAGAGAGAGTGGAGGAAGTTTATTTCTCCTGCTCTGAAATTTCATCACTAGAGATTCTGTGCAGCAAACCTCTGTCTGACAAAAGCAAGAGTTAAGCTAATAAAATAAAGTATTTAATGGCGTTCCCTGACAACACCACACCAATTAATTGTTTCAGAATATGTATTACCTTCTCTTTTCTAGCAACACTCTGTATTGCCCTGGGTAACATCGTCTATTCATATGGTTTTAAATATTATCTATATGCTAATGATGTTCAAACTTATATCTCTGTCCCTAACTTGTGCTTAAGTTTCAGACTTTTATACCAACTTCTTGCTTGATTTATCCCTCAGGATGAATAATGGAATCTCAAACATAAGCATTTTTAATACAGAACTCTTGATTTTCTTCCTACTCACTTGCTCAAGCCCCAGATCTAGGATTCATCCTTGATTATTTCTTTCCTTCTCCAGCAGCAATCACTTAGACTGACTTCCTAATCTATAATAATAAAAGCGTAATGTGCTAATTGGACCAGACATCCTTCTGGAAGTCCTTCCATCCTTCCAAACAAAGCTGGGTCCTGGGTGCCTGCCGGTGGCTGGGGGAAAGCCCAGGTCCCGGGTACCAGAGGAACCCGGTGTCGGTAGCCAGGGGAAGGAAAGCCTACTCTTGCATGAATTTCATGCATCAGGCCTCTAGTTAACAATAAAGAGATAAACGTGTAAATTAAAAATAGTAATTAACATACTGATAAGTGTCATGAAGACTGTGAAATGGGGTGATATGAGAGGGAAGGAGCAGTCAAGGAAACCATTTTTAGGAAGGTTTTGATTCTGTTATTTGGATGTCTGGATGGAGATGTCCATGCAAAGATCTAGGGACCAGACATTCTATGCAGAAGGAACAGTTAGGACAATGACTGTCAGGCAAGAAAAAAAGACTGATTTGAATGAAGTGTAATGTACCTTGAGCTCTGGTTACAAAGGGAGATAAGAGTCAACTCATATAGAATATTTTAAACCAAAATAAGGAGCTTGGAATTTATTTTATCTAAGTGCAATAGCAAAATATTGGCAAACTTTAACCTGAGGAGTGACAAGATCTATTTCATTTTTAAAATATCACTCAAGTTTCTTGGGAAACATGAACTAAATTAATTTGAATCCTTCTACCACCATCACCACCACACATAGATACCATTGCTTATATTGAAAATACTAAGAATCCTGAAACACCAATAAGAAAATATATATGCACCCCTATGTTCATAGCAGTGTCCAAGTGCCCATCAGCAGATGAGTAAATAAAAAAGATGTGGTATATTTACACAATAGAATACTATGCAGCTATAAAAAAGAAGGATCTCTTATCCTTTGAGATAGCATGGATGCACTTGGAGAGTATTATGCTAAGTGAAATAAACCAGTCAGAGAAAGACAAATATCACATGATCTCACTAAAATGGAATCTAATAAAAAAAAAAGTGATGAACAAAATAGATCGAGACATGGAAGAATGGAACAAACTGATGAATCTCAGGTGGAAGGAGTGAGGGGGGCAGGAAGAGGTTAACCAAAGAACTTATATGCATATATGCATAACCCATGGACACAGACAATTTGTGCAGTGAAGGCCATGTGGGGGGATTGGAGTGGAGAGGGTCAATGGAGGGGAAAAGAGACATCTGTAATACTTTCAACAATAAAGATAAATTTTAAAGAAAGAAAAAAGCACATGAATGCTAGGTGGAAGCATAGACCAATAATACAGAATACATGGTCAACTAGGAAGAAGGAAGGAAGGGATGGAAGGAGAAAAGGAAAGAAGCAGAGAACAGAGAATGGAGAAAAACCATAAGAAACCAGGATGATGGAAAGAACTCAGAGAGTGGTAATTTTGACATCTGATGAGATGGTTCACAGGTGTCAATATCAACCCTGGATGCTAAGGGCAGGGACTCTGCCTTGCAGGTAGGAAAGGAGATAAGGCTCTGGGGCAGTATGAGGCAGGAAGCTGAAAATATGAATCTGCATAGAGTCAAATTCCTGAAAAGACTTTCCTGTCGGATAAAGAGGACAAGAAAAACTCCATCCACAACTCAGGGAATGGAATAAATAGAAAGCTTGCAGATTGCTGGGAATCTGTGTGGAAAATGAGTTTAATTTTTCATGAAATTGAAACCCCACACAGATATGATATCAGAAGCTACAATGCCCAATGAGTATAACAAATGCAAATTAAGAGATTATAAAAACTGCTTTAGTACTAGTGAATCCCTGAAGCCCAAGCAAATACATGCAAAACTGAGCTACAAAGAAGTGCATGGCTTACATAGAAAAACCAACTCCAGTTAAACAGGAACTTACAGTAAAATATTACAAACCACACAAGAAATGAAACCACTTGAAAGAAAATCAGTTGAAATAGTCATCAGTAGGTTTAACACCACAAGTTCTAGAGTAGTTAATAAAAAAAAGTCCTAAAGAGATTATAAAATAAGAATAGAAACTAAAAGAAAAGAGCTGGGCACTAGAAAAAGAAGAAAAATTAAAACAAAACACATTTTAAAAATTATTATTCCAAAACAATTTTGAGAAAGAATGAAGTGGGAGGCCTCACATTTCTGACTTCAAGACATATTATAAAGCTACAGTAATCAAAATAGTATGGCACTGGCATAAAGACACAAAATAGAAATCTCAGAAATAAACCCATGCATATGTGGTCATATGATCTTTGATAAAGGTGTCAAGACTATACAATGAAGAAAGGATAGTATCTTCAAAAAATGGTGCTGGGGAAATGGCATATCTGCATGCAAAATAATAAAAGTAGACTCTTATATTACACCATGCACACAAATAAACACAAAATAGATTACAGACTTAAATATAAGACCTGAAATGATAAAAATCCCAGAAGAAAACATAATGAAAATATTTATAACATTTGTGTTAACAATGATTTCTTGGATTTGGCAACAAAAGGAAAAATAGATGTAGTATTACATGTAACTAAAAATCTGCACAGAAAGGAAACAATCAGAGTAAAAATGTAAGCCACAGAATGGGAAAAGCTATTTGTAAACCATCTAACTGATAAGAACTTAATATCCAAAATATTAACAAACATCTACAATTCAATAGCAGAAAACAAATAACCTAATTTAAAAGTGGGCAAAGGACTTAAGTAGACACTTCTCCCAAGGTGGCATATAAATACCTACAGGCATATGAAAAGATGTTCAATGTTGCTAATCATTGAAGAAATGCAAATCAAGCCACAATGAAGTATCACCTCAAACCTGTTAAAATGGACATTCTAAAAAAACACACACACACAAAATAACAGAAAATAGAAGCATTGGCAAGGATGTTGAGAAATTGGAAACCTATGCACTATTGGAAGAAATATAATTTGGTGCAGTCACTGTGAAATAAAAGTATAGTCTCTTCAAAATATTAAAAATAGTAGTACCAAAAGAACCAGCATATCAAAGTATCCAGAAATACCATTTCTGGTATTTATTTAAAAAATAAAGGAAATCAGGATCTCAAGATATCTGCTCTCTCTCGCTCTCTCTCTCCTCTCTCTCTCTCTCTCTCTCTCTCTCTCTCTCTCTC
>NW_005353405.1:222114-231176 GCF_000412655.1 Myotis brandtii
AAATATATTTTAAAAATACACAAAATGCAGCACAATCAACTACAAAGAAATGTAAATTATGCAGGATGGATTAAGAAACATGAAGAATAGAAAAAGATATTCAACATACATCTCACAGGATGACAAGAAGTAGAGAATTGTGAAAAGGCAATAGTTAGGTCTTCTTAATTACAGGACTCTATACATTTTGGTCCAAGTATGAATACATGTCCAAACAAATTTAGACAGAATATTCCCCTAAGGTAGATACATGATGATGGGAGATTTCCACTAGGTTGCAAGATACAATGTTAGAAAAAGGGTATTGTGCTTTGGGTGATGGGGGTAGAGGAATGTGCGGTGTGGGATGAAAAACATTTATAACTCCTCAGCCTTTCCACACCTATTTTATTCTTTCTTTATACAAGCTATATCTCTTATCAGAGAGCCATCAGAATTGAAGGGGGCTCTCCCCTCTCAGGTCTTGTCACAGTCTCAAGAAAGAGTTCAGACAAGTGAAAGAAAGCAGCATTGAAGCAAAACAAGTGAATTTACTAAGAATAAACTTGTTATTCCTTGGTTGGTGAGCAGTGGTTAGAGCATCAGCCCACAGACCAAAGGGTTGCAAGTTTGATTCCCGATCAAGAGCACATATCTTGGTTGCAGGTTCGATCCCTGGCCCCTGGTGCATGTAGGAGGCAACCGATTGATGTGTCTCTCTCATATCAATGTTTCTCTCTCTCTCTCTCTCTCTCTCTCTCTCTCTCTCTCTCTCATCTCTCTGTTCTGCTGTCTAAAAATCAATGGAAAACAATATCATTGGGTGAGGATTGAAAAAAAAAAAGAATACACTTGGCATAAAGAACAAGTGGGCAACATAGCTAGTCATCTCTTTTACATTGTTGTGGCTTTTCCCAGAACGTTCTCATAAATTCTGGGAACATCTGGTGATTTTATCTTGGAAGATCCCAAGACTGCTGACTTTTTTGTTCAGTTGGTGAGATAAACTCCCTCTTTTTTTCTGCCTTCCCCTCCTCCTGCCCTAGCAGGTATTTGTCCTGCCTAGTATTCTCTGCCTCAAGTGATACCATCCAAATGTTTTTGGTTTTTTTGTTATTTGTTCCCCAGACTTCATCTGTCCTTCGGTTTAGCTGGCACAATTGGCATTAATGGGGTCTTTGTTCTCTATTTTCCCAGGCCAGGGTGATTTAAGCTATATATTCCCTGATTAGTGAGAAGAGGTATAAACCATTTGCTCTCAAGTACCTTGACTGGGAAAGTTAAGGCCTTGTGATTCACAGGCGGGCTATAAGCTGCCCAAACTGTTTGGCCTTATTTAATTTTCTTGTCTCCGTTTCCCCATTCCACTTGTTCAGGAATTTTCCTAGCTTATTACTATCCTGCCACATATTCAGCAGAGGAAAACATTCCTAAAACAAAAGCACACACTTCTGAGCACCCACTATGAACTGGACGCTCTCCTGGGTGGTAGGACTGGTAAACAAATGAGCCCTGATCCATGGAGAATCCATGACAGGGGCTAAGCGGGGCTGATGACTAGTGCAGAGCTCCTTCTATGTCTCCCTCCCTCACAAGTCCATAGCACTGTGAGCCAGCTGTGATGATGATTGAAAGCTAAATAAAGGTATGTTAACCTCCTCTCAACCCTGGTTTGAGTTCATAATGAAAAAAAAAAAAAAAAAAAAGGCAGCAGCCTCTCTTGTAGCCATTTGGAATAGCTTGGGCTCCCTGGGCTCTTCGTAAGGATTGGTGTGGGTGAGTTTCTTTGTTTTATAATTGTGAAAAATTCTCTGCTCACAGCTAAAAAAAAAAAAGCGTGGCTGTGTGCAGGGTGGGAGCCAAATAATCAGGCATGGAGCATGCTGGAACCTGCAGCCAGAGAGCCCTGGATGGCAGGGGGGTCTGCTGAGAGATCAGGACAGGGCAGCAGGCACAGTGATTAAATGCAGTCTGCTGAACATGAAAGAAGACACTGGAAAATAAAACAGCACTGCCAAACTACACTCTAGAAAAAAAAATGGGTTAAATAATCTACTTAAATCCTTTGGCATTTGAGTGAAGCCCAAGTGAAAATTCAAGTCAGCTCAAAAGATTACTGAATCAGCATCTTACCTTCAGGGTCATCAAATGTAAGTTGTTCTTTTTTCCTAGAAATCTTGCCTTGAAAGCCACTATAGAGAGGGTGACCTTTTTTTCCCTGATTTGCCTGGAGGCAGTCTTCATTTATACCTGTTGTCTGAGCTCTTAATTTTTTCAGTATTTATTCAAAAATCTTTAAGTCATGTATTATTTTATTGTTACGATGATGATGATGATGATATGCATGGCATTAGAGTTCGCTAGGATGGACTTAATAGACTTCTACAGGAAGTAGAAGTGTGCTGCTGTAATGTGACACTCAGAGCCCCATCAGGACTGAAGGACTTGTCTCCCAGCTGCCCAGAAAGGCTTCTGGCAGGAAACCCCAGCTGTCAACTCTCATCAGAATCACTTCAGATAAAGTGTCATCTCAACCAAAGGACTTGTCCAGCTGCCCAGAAAGGCTTCTGGCAGGAAACCCCAGCTGTCAACTCTCATCAGAATCACTTCAGATAAAGTGTCATCTCAACCATGCTACAACCTCTTCCCAGCGTACCTATGTCCAATGACTGGTATATGTGGAGGCACAAAGGTCTGGCCCCCTTGCCAAGCTTCCTAGTTCCCCGTGGAGTTGGCCTGTGTCGAGGCTGCCTCACAGGCCAGCTTCTCCTTCTGCACAGTCCTCCTCCTCCTTTTCCCTCCAGAGCTATCCAATGACTGGTATATGTGGAGGCACAAAGGTCTGGTCCCTTGCCAAGCTTCCGAGTTCCCCGTGGAGTTGGCCTGTGTCGATGCTGCCTCACAGGCCAGCTTCTCCTTCTGCACAGTCCTCCTCCTCCTTTTCCCTCCATAGCTGGTGATCCCAAGAGCACTTCCTAACAAACTCCTGCAAACTAAATTCCATCTCAGCAGGCCACAGCCTCTGACACTCGCCACTTTCGACATTGGACTGGTCCAGTAGTACATGAGACACGAATCTGCATTCTCACTCTGGTTAGATCAGAGGATGCCCAGAGATAACCTATTTCACTTTTCCTGAGTTTATATCAATAGTCTTTAAAACTCTTTATTGACCACACCAGGCCTCCCCTTTCTTTGAAATGCCACAAACTTTGTCTTTGTGGTCACATCACCATCAATACACTCAGCCAGGCTAGAAATATGAAACTCATATCTGACATGTCACTCTCCATCTACATTCAGTCACTTATAAAAGTCCTGCTTTGTTATATCCTAAGAACTCCACATGCTCATTCTGTTCTCCCCATCTCCACTCAACACTCTCGCTTAGAACTCTCACCTTGGGTCACTAGGACTGATGTGATCACCTCTAACTAGCTGCTCTGTCTCTGGCCCTGCCTTCCTTAGATCCATCTTCCATGGATCACTCACGATTTATTTAAAACAAAAATCTACTCAGGTTCATTCCCTGCTCAAACCCTTCAAAGGTCCAAGCTACTTGATATGGCCCAAAGCCCCATGTGATCAGTCTGTGTTTTACATCTCTTACCTCATTGCTTTGCACAGTTCCTATGTCATATTTTTCCTAAGTTATCTCTGTGTATATCCCTATCTTAAAATAGAATTCTTTTGTGGCTGATTTTTACATCTTTATAGTCTCCATGCCTAGCACAGTGGCTGGGATATGTTATCCCCTTAATAAATTTTGAACTGAACTGGGCTTCTACTATTGTTTGCGTTTATATGTGCATCTTTAATCTTAAGCTTTTATGTGCCTGTGTCTTGATTCTTTAACCTAGAAGTACATTCTTGGCGGTAGTCCTTAGGGCTATTTACAAATATTCCAATTCTCTTCTGGGAACATTGTAGAATTCTATTTCCCTTTATAGTGAGAGATAGTCATGGGACTTGTCCTGGCCAATAAAATATAAACAGAAATAGCAGGTGCCATTTCCCAGGTGAAAGCATTTAATCACCCAGTGCAAGATACTGCCACTATCTTCCCCCCTTGCTATATGGAAAACACAAGAAGAAACTGAGCACCCATCAGCCTGGGTTCTTGAGCAACAAGGAGAAGCAGAATTTTCTGCTGATCTGTGCGTGATGTGTGGCATAAGCAAGATACAAACATTACCATCCATTGAGATATGGGGATTGTTTATTGCAGTCACAGAACCTGATCGCTCTGTTCCCCAAGGACAGGAACTGTGCCACTTATCTTTGTGCCTCCATAGTGCATATTCAAAAAATATTATGTTTAAATTTTTATTTCTGATTTTTCCTAGTTCATAATGTCTGATTTCAAATATTTCTCTCTTATCTGTTCTATCTCATTATTAAAGCAAAATTTCTGATCCTTTTTGGAACTATTATGGTTTCTAAAATATACAAATTAAAATGTCTAATCAGTTCGTAATCCAATGTTGATCACTCATATAACATTTTGTGTAGAATAAAATGTCTTCCCTCTGATGACTGAACAAATCATTCAGCACAGCTATAGGCAGTGCTCTGTGGGGGAGGATAGAGGAGGGAGGCGGTGGGCACTTGCATCCGGCTCTGAGCAGCAAAGCAAGGGGCTTGTAATAATCAGCCTCCTAGGGGATGTAACTGTCGCAGCACAGGTCTCCCGGTGTCCTCTGCCCCAGCAGGTGGCACAATGGCATGGCAATAAATGTAATACAATTTCCCTCCATTTGCCTTGCTATGCCTATGAAAACCCTTACTTTGGGCATATAATTATGAGAGAAAGTAAATTCTCTTTTTATGATCCGTTTTAAACTCCATTGTTAAACAATGAAATATTTAAAAAGGAAAGCGTTTCAACACAGAGCTGCTTCCTGAAAGAAATGCCTAACAGACTTTCTCTGTAATCCTACAGTAACTGAAAGGCATACTTTTTCATCATATACATGAATTATAGATTACTGGTACTTCAATCTTATTTCATGCACGTCGGCAAAGAGCTAGCTACTATATGCTCCAGCTCACTAAGTAAAAAAAATAAATAAATAAACCCACAACTTTACTATTTTCTTATCCCTATTAGCGGTTCTAACACATCTCTGCTACCTCCTCTGGCAGCCACACTTCCAAACACACCCTTTCAGAGGAAAAGGTGCAACTAATCATGACCCATCTGTTTAATATCCTAGAAATTAAGATTAAGCTTATATTTACTATCTCTATGGTTATGTATTTCTAATCTCTCCAAATGACATTTTTCACTCAGCATAGCCACTAATAGTATTGGGGAGAGTATAGGGCATACTTATGGTGGTAATAGATATTGGTGACATCTTTTAGGAAGTAATTTGACTATAGGTTTTCAATTAGAACTACAAGTTCTAATTCTAGGTGTTTGTCCTCATCTGATCAGTAGAAAGTGTGTATAATGATTTTTATTGCAGGGATTTTGACACACATACAGATAGAAAAAATATCTAGAAGAATGCATACCATAATATTAATGCTGATTATCTACAGCAAAAAAACCTGAAAAAATCACTAGTTTTTTCTTTTAATTATTTATCATTGTGTCTAAGTTTCTATAACAAACACCTATTACTTTTGTAACAATGTGTCTTGCTTATATTTTCTTTTTCAGAAAAAAGAAAGAACTTTAAAAGCATAGAGATAGATAGTGACTGGAATTTGGGGTTCCTATCTAGAGTTACCCTCAAGTCAAATTTTATTTTAAGTGATTCAACAGGGCAGATGAAATGTGAAAAACAAAATGGTCCACTCCCTTACACACACAAAAAACCTCTCGATTCTTTTCTGGTTACTTTCACTTACACAGAGAATTATTCAAGGAAGATGTTTACAACCCCATTCACATTCTAGATAATTTTGGCCACGAAGTCATAATTCTCCATAGAAGCACAATGTAACTGTTTCTAAAAATGAAAAAGGATACCTGAACAAAATATCTTCGTTAGGGAACGCAGGATATAGCAGGTGGTGGAAGAGAAATCGACTCCAACTTTCCCAAGAGCCCCCAAAATAAGAAAGCATCCTTTTCCCTTACACAGTTCCTGGTGGCACACAGGAAAACAGCAGCAAGTAAGGAATGCTGAGCCTAGACACAAACACCTGAACACCACAGTGGCTTGTGAGGCAGCCAGATTGGCAGGCGCAGGACTGAGATGGCCACACGCCACAACAGTAAAATGCCCACAACAGTCACACATTTATAATCAGTTAGGAGGCGCTTCCAACCCAGGATAAGGAATTGGCAAGGATT
The DNA here is from genome assembly GCF_000412655.1 of Myotis brandtii. Lineage (NCBI taxonomy): Eukaryota > Metazoa > Chordata > Mammalia > Chiroptera > Vespertilionidae > Myotis > Myotis brandtii. The sequence goes on from NW_005353405.1 coordinate 228,401, forward strand.
TCAAATGGACCAAACATTTGATATTAGTGTCAACAGCACTAACGTGGCTTCAGCTGGCAGGAGAGAGGGAAACCACGGACATCTGCATTATTTACTCCAGAGAAACTAGCTGTGAACCATCTGTCCTCTGCCACCACCACTCCCACCGAACGTGGTCCTTTCTATAACTTGCCCTGTTTCTGAGAGCTCCCCGCCCCCTAGTCTTGGCCCAAGAATCTGAAGTCCCAATGTTTCCCTGAATACAGAGATATGGAAAGTTAATTTCAACAGAGCAATTGGAAACACAAAAGATCTCTTAATGCTGCAAAGTATTATTAGTTATCCAGCTGCAAAAATTATTCATTTATCCAACCTTCATTCCAAGACTTAATGCAATGTTTTCTCTATATAATATGGAGGGGGCTGGAGTATACAGCATGGAAAATCAATATTCTTGAGGTTTTGTACTTTAGGGGTCTACAAACTGGTTCAAGGTTGTAAAGTAGAATAAAAAAGCTGACTGAAAGTCAGAGAAAGACAAGTATCACATGATCTCACTCACATGTGGAATTTAATGAACAAAATAAACTGATGAACAAAATAGATCCAGAGACACAGAAGCATGGAACAGACTGTGGAATCTCAGAGGGAAGGTGAGGGAGGGTGGGAGAGGGTGGGGGAGTGGGAGGTGATCAACCAAAGAACTTGTATGCATATATGCATAACCCATGGACACAGACGTAGGGTAGTGAAGGCCCGGGGCAGGTGGGCCAAAAGGGGTCAATGGGAGAAAAAGGAGGACATATGAAATACTTTCAACAATAAAGATTTTTTTTAAAAAGCTGACTAAGCAATGGAAAATAGGTTGCAAACAGCAAATACAAGTGTCCAAAACACCATACATGTGGTGTCAACATTTTTGTCTAGTTGCTTTTTAGGAAAACATTGGCCTTTCAGGAAATTAACTATCCCACTCTGAAAAACCAGAGGAACAGTTATTAGTAAATAGCTCAAGACCAAAGCGGATCTCATAATGATTACAGTATTATATTTTATCTATATGGATTATAAAGGAGAATATAAAAGTGAGACCCCTCAAGAGAGAAAAACTCAAGAGCTTTTCATTAAAAATAAAAGCAAACCAAACCATGTATGCAAAGGTAGTTCAAAATTTATTTATAAATTTGTTTAAAAGAGATTAAAAGATTTATTTTTGTCTTTTACTCATGTTTATACAGTGAATTAAGAAAGTAGGGATTAAAATCCAAAAAAGATGCCAAAGCTTCCCCAAACCTGATCTGAGAATTAGCTGCTTAGAGAGACAAGCATACAGCACCCACCCATAGCTCCCAGTAACCTGAAAGCATCAAATGATCCTCTCATTTTCTCTCTTATTAACATTGCTGTAATTATACTTCCAATAAGAGGCAAAACCAATTAGAAAAATACTGTAACATTTCACTGACAGTAGAAATTAAATATGAGTTCAATAATCAGCTCCTGCAAACACACATAAACAATGACAGGGAGACCCTGTCATCCCGGCGGCTCAGCTGTGTGGGTGGGCAGTTGAAGCTGAGGTAAAAGCACTGAAGGTGAATAAAACCGAGTTCTAAAAAAGCATCTCATGGCAGTTTTCAAGGTCAGTTGACAAAGGTTGGATGTAAGTAAACATTTCTCATAAATCCTGAAAGAAAAAGAAAACAAAATTACTACAAGCAGCAAAACAAAATTCAAAGCCTTTGTAAACCACAACAAAGTTCCTACGAAGAACACTCTTACTACATCATTCTTAGGTGACTATTTGTTAATGATTTAAAGTCCCAATGAAATGACTTAATTTTAGAGTCCCATTCATCCAATTCACAAAATAGTCTCTGTCAACAATGTAATGGCTTGTTGAGTGATAGCTCATCGTCTGTGTTCTTAGAGATAGGCTAACATGGGTCCAAATAATAATGTTCACAAATATTGTCACCCACCTCCAGTTACAGCAAGGACAGGATTAATAGTGTGGAGCAGAGCAATTTAAATGGAAAAATATGGAGTATATTTGCATGGTATTAGGCAGTAGGAAGGTGACTTCTAAGAAGACTTTGAGAAAGGGGATTGATTAAATGAGTCCCCTCCCTGCCAACTATATGCAAAGGTCAAGAAATCTCCACCAAGCCATCCAGAGAGTTGGACCAAGTTATAGCTGGGATTCCGACTAGCACTGTTCTAACACTCTGGGACACTAAAATCTCAGGTTGTCTCATAGGTCATGGCAAATACTTAACTGTCCTTGAAGGCAAAGGATTTAGAATTTTTATCATATTCAAAAGGGTCTCACCTACTGGTATCAGAGAAAAGATCACTTGAAGTGTTTCTTCAAATGTCCCACCCTAGGTGTATCATGAATACTAATAGAGAACTGAAAAAAAAAGTGCATTTCTTAATACAAGAGGAATTTTAAATTATCAAATAATAAATATATATTAAGTAATGTGAGAAGAATGTGATTTAAATTTTAAAATATTTCAAAATAAAGATCAATCTAATTGGTCTACCAACATACATTTATCAGAGGCCTACTGCTTAAGTGTCTATATCAGTGATGGGGAACCTATGACACGCGTGTCAGAGGTGACACGCGAACTCATTTTTTTGGTTGATTTTTCTTTGTTAAATGGCATTTAAATATATAAAATAAATATCAAAAATATAAGTCTTTGTTTTACTATGGTTGCAAATATCAAAAAATTTCTATATGTGACACGGCACCAGAGTTAAGTTAGGGTTTTCCAAAATGCTGACA
>NW_005353405.1:232903-234345 GCF_000412655.1 Myotis brandtii
TAATTTTTATTGATTTTAGAGAGGAAGGGGAAGGGATAGAGAGAGAGAAACATCAATGATGAGAGAGAATACTGATAGGCTGCCTCCTGTTTGTCCACTGGGGATCGAGCCTGCAACCCAGGCATGTGCCCTTGGCCAGAATCGAACCTGGAACCCTTCAGTCCGCAGGCCAATGCTCTATCCACTGAGACAAACTGGCTAGGGCTCCATGGAATTATTTCAAGTGAAAGAAAGCCAATCCCCAAATTTACATACTATGTGATTCTATTTATATTAATATTTTTGAAATGATAAATTTTAGAAATGAAGACAGTCTTGTAGTTCCCAGTAGTTGTGTATGGGTACTCATTCTAAAAAAGGAGATATGTGTGGTTATAAAATGCTAATATTGAGAAAGACTGTTGTGTTGATAGAATTGTTTAGAATCTTCCCTACTCTGGTGGATACAGGGACCTACATATGTGATAGAACTAAGTACACACACAGAGAGAGACACAACAAAGTAAAACTGGGAAAATCTAAATAAGATCAATGGATATTATCAGTGTCAATATTCTGTATCATCTGTGATTTATAAACTTTTTCAATCCTTAGTATGATATAAAAATATTATTGATATACTTTATTATAGATTTTTGGTGACTTATGGGTTAAAATTTTTTTTTTCATTCCTAGTTTTCTTGAAGTTTTTACCACAATAAGTATTGAAATTTATCAAATGCTTTCTCAGTAACTATTGATGTGATTGATTATATGGTGTTTTTTCTAATTTATGAGGTGAATTTTTGCTGTTTATTTTATTTTTATATTGTTTAGTTGTTTATGATGGTTGCAAATATCAAAAAATTTCTATATGTGACATGGCACCAGAGTTAAGTTAGGGTTTTTCAAAATGCTGACACGCCGAGCTCAAAAGGTTCGCCATCACTGGTCTATATGATGTTTCAAGAAACTATTTTTTCTTTCCTTGGTTTTCATCATATTTTCTGCCTTCTCCCTTTCCTTTTGTCTTTGTCTTTTTACTGGTTTCATTATTTCCTCCTCTCATTCCTCAGGGAAACTTAGTCATCATCTATAAACTTCTAAATAAGTAACACACTTTTAATATATTCTACATACTAACCATTTGTTGACTTTTTATTTAAAAACATATTCATTTCTGAGCTCCTATTTACTCTAAAAATTTGGATATATTTTTTTTTGTATTTCCTAGGCAGATAATTGTATCATCTGTGGTTTATTTATTTTCTTATTTTATTTTCCACAATTGCTCATAGCACCTTTATTTGTACTAGTCAGCAACTGAAAAACCCATATGTCCTCAAATGGGTGAATGGTTAAACAAACTGTGGTATATCCATATTATGGAATACTACTCACCAATAAAAAGTAATAAACTCTTAACACATGATAAAACTTTGGTGGATTTCCATGGAATTATT
>NW_005353405.1:234360-290253 GCF_000412655.1 Myotis brandtii
TAATTTTTATTGATTTTAGAGAGGAAGGGGAAGGGATAGAGAGAGAGAAACATCAATGATGAGAGAGAATACTGATAGGCTGCCTCCTGTTTGTCCACTGGGGATCGAGCCTGCAACCCAGGCATGTGCCCTTGGCCAGAATCGAACCTGGAACCCTTCAGTCCGCAGGCCAATGCTCTATCCACTGAGACAAACTGGCTAGGGCTCCATGGAATTATTTCAAGTGAAAGAAAGCCAATCCCCAAATTTACATACTATGTGATTCTATTTATATTAATATTTTTGAAATGATAAATTTTAGAAATGAAGACAGTCTTGTAGTTCCCAGTAGTTGTGTATGGGTACTCATTCTAAAAAAGGAGATATGTGTGGTTATAAAATGCTAATATTGAGAAAGACTGTTGTGTTGATAGAATTGTTTAGAATCTTCCCTACTCTGGTGGATACAGGGACCTACCTACATATGTGATAGAACTAAGTACACACACAGAGAGAGACACAACAAAGTAAAACTGGGAAAATCTAAATAAGATCAATGGATATTATCAGTGTCAATATTCTGTATCATCTGTGATTTATAAACTTTTTCAATCCTTAGTATGATATAAAAATATTATTGATATACTTTATTATAGATTTTTGGTGACTTATGGGTTAAAATTTTTTTTTCATTCCTAGTTTTCTTGAAGTTTTTACCACAATAAGTATTGAAATTTATCAAATGCTTTCTCAGTAACTATTGATGTGATTGATTATATGGTGTTTTTTCTAATTTATGAGGTGAATTTTTGCTGTTTATTTTATTTTTATATTGTTTAGTTGTTTATGATAAGCTAAGTTTGCATTTTTTAATAAATTCAATTTGATAAGGGCATATTATCCCTTTTAAAAACTTCCCTATTGAATCCATCGAAATTTTGTGATTTTTTAAATCCATGTTTATAAGTGAGACTGTTCTATCATTTTTTTCTGTATAGTCTTTGCCAGAATTTGATTGAAAGTTACATTTACCTGCTTAATCGTTTTGGGGAATATTTCCTCCTTTTCATTTATCTGAAAAATCTTTTCAGACATTTGAAATCATCTGTTCCTAGAAAATTTAGTAAAACTGCTATAATATGTCTATTTTATGGGAAGACAGTAATAAATTAACCTACATAGTGTTTGTATCATTTTGAATTTACACCAACAATGTGTGAGAGAACAGAATATATTGTCAATCTTTCATTTGGGGAGGAGGGGAGTTGCCAAATAATAGATGAGAATAGTATTATGGTTTAGTTCTTAATTTGTTTTCCCTTTATTATGATAAGTTCACTGAGTGCTTTAATTTCAAAGACTATGTTTTTTGTTACTAAAAGTTGTTTTGTTCTTTTTTCAAATCTGCTTGGTTGGCATTGTCTCTTGTTTTGGCTCATTGTCTTAAATCCAACATTTATTTCATCAAATGTTTAATACATAGCTTTTTAAAATGCAATTTAGTATATCACATCATTTAGTTCAAAATCTTTGTTGTTTTGTTGACCCTCAATCACAGCCACCTGTTTCCTTGCACATGTGGTAAGTTCTAGTCACTGTTTTATGTTTGGAATACAAACAAAGGGCCCTGCTCTGATGGCATATGGAACATAAATTACCACAGGGAGAGAGTAAGAGTAAATATCCAACAAAACATATAAATTAATGATGTTGGAAAATTATGTTAGAAATTACAGAATGCTATGGGGAAAAAAGGTGTAAAGGCACAGGTGGCAGCACGAAATAAATGAATAAAGAATCCTCACTGAGGTGGAATTCAAGAAAATACTTGAAGGAGAACAATTAATATGGATACTTTGGAGAAGAGTGGAGAGGTAACAGCCAGTGTGAAGGCCATAAGGTGAGAGCACCAGGTCCTCAACTTTTCAAAGAACAGCAAGAAGGAAGCCTGCCTAGGAAGAATGAGGAAAGGCAGCGTAGGAGAGCCCCAGAGGGTAAAGTGGAGTCTAGATCATGTAGCACCTGGTAGGTTCCTGTAAGGACTTTGGCTTTTATTCCAAGATGTTTGGAGAGTCTTGGGAGCCATTGGAGAGCTTTAAGCAGAAGAGTGATGGGATCTGATCTGTTTCAAAGGGGTCATTCTCATATAGAGAACAGACTCTAGGTGGTGAAATGTGGAAGCAATGAAACCACCGAAAGACTATTTCAAGAATCTAGATGAGCATGGGTAGAGGTTGGAAGCAGGATGATAGTGGTGAAAGTGGTGAGAAGCTGTTGGGTTGGATATATTTTGAAGGAAGATTCAAGAATAATTCCTGCTGTATCATCTGTGGGGGGGATATGAGAAATGGGCTGCACTGTTATGCAAACAGAAAAAAGTGCCGATAGAACATTAAGGTAAAGGGATTAAATGTTAAGTTTTAGATATGTTAAGGTTGAAATATATATTAGATATGCAAGTAGAGATGTTGGGTAGATAAATGGATATACAAGACTAGAGTTTGAAGGAAGAGGTGTAGGCTGGAAATTAAAATTTGGGAGTAATAAGCATGTAGTATATGTAATATTATGAAAATAAATGAGGCCACCAAGATATTAAATAAACATAAAGTTCAGAAGGTGGTCCACAGTAGATCCCTGAGGCACTCCAATGTTGAGAGGACAAAAAGATGCAAGAATTCAGCAAAGGAAAATGAAAGATTTGGCTGATGAAATAGGTAGGAACCCAGGAGAGCACAGGGTCCCAGAAGCCAAGTAAAGAAAGTTTCAAAAAAGGAGGAAGTGATTCACCATGACGAATGATGCTGACAGGTCAAAAAATAAAGTTTGAGAAATAAACATTGAATTTTGCAATGTGGACATTGTTAATGACCATGACAAGAGCATTTTTGTTGGACTGGTAAAGTCTAAAACCTGATTAGAGCCCTGACCGGTTTGGCTCAGTGGATAGAGCGTCAGCCTGCGGACTCAGGGGTCCCAGGTTCGATTCCCGTCAAGGGCATGTACCTTGGTTGCGGGCACATCCCCAGGAGGGGGTGTGCAGGAGGCAGCTGATTGATGTTTCTCTCTCATTGATGTTTCTAACTCTCTATCCCTTTCCCTTCTTCTCTGTAAAAAGTCAATAAAATATATATTTTTTTAAAAAACCTGATTAGAGTGGATATAAGAGAAGTGGGAGGAGAGAAATTAGAGACAGCAATAATAGACACCTTTTAAAGTTTTGCTTTAAAGGGGAACAAAGAAATATCAAGAGGAAAGGTGATAACAATATAATTTATTAATGTTTTATGCTGATGGAAATTTTTTGGTTGAGATGGAACACCTGATGACTGTCCCCCAGACAGTGGAGAAGACAGAAACTGGTCCAAAGGAAGGGCAGGCATCCAGGTGGTGATAGATGTGGAGTTAGAGCTGGGCGCCTGAGGAAGTTCTCACCTTTCTGTCACATTTCTTTCAGATGTGGGAAGAGCCAATAACCATTTTGGACTTGGATATGCCTGCCCCACTAAAAAACATCCATGTTCCCCAACCGGGACTGGGGAACAAACCTGTAACCCAGGTACGTGCCCTTGACTGGAATCAAACGCATAACCCTTCCTCGTGGGTCAGCACTCCACCACTGAGCAACACCGACCAGGGTGTGTTCCTAGCTTTTCAATCAGTGAGGAACTTAAGCAAAGGTTCATAGCTCACTTACAGAAGGCCTACCAATAGTCATTGGTAAGCCCAATGCTTATTCTCTTAGCAGCAGCCCATGCAGTATTAATTTACTTTCCCATCATCTTCCCCTCAATCTCAGCTATTTTTCTAGGTTCTTTCTAAATTTGGGGAATGGTTGAGCAGAGGAGAAAATCTGCAGCAAGTTTCTAAGTCCTATCCAAAATCTGAGTTTCAATCACGTTTCATAACATAAATTCCATGAACGTGGATAATGTCTTAAACTCACTGTGCCCCATTTTCCACATGATTCCTACTCACATATTTATAGAAGTCAATAATTTGTAAATTGCAACACATGATGCAAAAACAGTGTGTTTAGATTATTTTCTCTCTTCCATATTACCTCTTTTCTGAATGCTACAGTGATACACATGAGCATACATTATGGGTAAATAGATACATCCACTATGCATTCTCTGCAAATTTGCCTGATTTCAGTTCTCTTCACTATATATACTTTTGTGAAATCTATCTATCAATTTTAACTACTAGATTCTTTTTAAGAAAACATGTGTGTAACATTCCTAACAGCTTATCTTTTCAAAATGATCTTTTGTCCATCAGGTATTCATTAAAGAGGGATCTTCTCTAGAGTTTCCAAGTCAGCAAGTGTGCTGGGCTGCATATCTGGCGCTTGGGCCAGATGGGGCGCTCTGTGCTTTCTGTTCCTAAAACACATAGATAGGAATGTGCTGACATCAGGCCAGGCCTTGAGATATGGTCTCATGGCCCCTTCCCAGCATGCTGTGCTCTCTGTTCCTAGAACACATAGATAGAAAGGTAGTCACTGTAATGATGCTGTACTGTGTCGGGAACTAAGGTTTTGTAACTTTGTGGTTTTTACAAATAAAAACGCTGTAACTCCTGTAGTTAGTGCTGCAGTTCAACCTCTGCTTCGGCAGGGGGCTGTAACTGTAGCCGCTGGCCAGCTTAATAAAGGCTCCTAAATTTTGATCTGAGTCCTGGTGGTCGTCTCCACGGGTCACCCCATTACTGCAAGCACTTGATTATTTTGCTGTATTTTACCAGTTTAAATATTTCTATCTGTTCCTTTAAAAAAAATAGATACATATGTACCTGGGCTTCGATTAAATTGTACTTGTAAAGCCTAGTGTAGTTAGTTTTGGTTCTATACACATTGTAAACCCCATAAACATATGTAGTCCAGCATTCCAAAGTCCTGGTGCTGGTTCAATAATATATGGTGCACACAAAACACATTAAATACGTATTACAAGTGGCAAGGTTTTCTTCACAGAAATATATAAGGACATTTCATTTTCAAAAAGTGCCTTTTGCTGTAGGGTTTTTAAAAACATCATTTTACAGTGAAAAAATAAACTTTAGTTTCTTTGATATGCTAGTTTCACTGAAAAAACTGTATTACTGGAGAATGCTTACTATTTGTATAACCATATTTCAGTTAAAATCTTCCTGAGACAAAAAGTTCATTTGTTTGTGTTGTGGGTCTGGGCCAGGGGTGATAAAAAGCCTGAAGTCCAGGCAATCAGGGTGAGAACAAGGCAGGTGTCATTTTTTATTGTAATTGGCCAGAGCTGAAGTCAGGACTTTCTCCCTCTCTCGGAGGCTATTGTGGAATTTACAGCAATCACCCTGGCTGACTGCCCATCACACAGCTGAACAGTGCACAAAAAAATATCTGGGGAGAAGGCCACAGCATATTTTTTAAATTCTCATTGTTTTTATCCTTCAAATTTGAAAGATATTTTTAAAGAGAAAACGAAAAACTCACCCAGCTGTTACCACCATTCATATTCCAATAGCCTCCAAAGTGCTCCAGGCCACCTGGTTGACTTCTGCCTTGGAGTCGGTCCAGAAAAGCATTATTTACCCTTTAAAACAATGAAAAATGTGTGTAAGTAAAAAGCCTGCTGCAGGGTTGAGCGATTTTTGAGAGCCTATTGTGCTGTATGACTGCCTATGGGGATTGCTTCCTCCCTTCAGCTTATAAGAAATCTACAGAAACTTCTTTTCACATTAACCACATGCCATGCTGTTAACAGCCCTTTGCTGGACCTGGTGCCAGTTGTGGCTCAGGCCAGAGGGACACAGTTCTTAATTTCAGTTCCACTGGTCCATCTTCTACCAGTTCATCAAGATCTTTCTTGGCCCCAGAGACTGAGGAAAGATAGAACTCACAACAACTAAAACATGAAGAGAAATCAAAAATAGCTCTGTGACACTATTGTTGTAAGACAAACATCCCTCCCATATGCCCTTACCCCATTGTCAGTCTTGCTAACGTAAATCCCACAAGTGAAAAATAGAAGAAAAATGGGACAAGTGTATGGGAAAGGGGGAACCTGAACTTTCAAGAGGGAATGGGTACATCTTTAGCTGATATTCAGACATACTTGCAGCAACCAATTCCAGAAATTAAATTTAACACATAGGAAGCAAAAGCATGAAGAAAGGCAAGTGGTTTCCATAAAGGTCAGAATATAAGTTAACTGTAGGGTAATAGTTATATTCTATTTCTGGAGCTGATTACCTGGTTGTTCACTTTATAAATAATCATTCTAAATATTTGTGTCATGGACTTGGATATTCCTGCTCTACTAAAATATTTAATTAACAAAATTTTTAATTAAAAAAAGTAAATTAAAGACAACATCCTGTTCTGAGTTGCCTTGGTATGGATGAGTTGAATCAGGGAGGTGATGGCTGGAGAAACATTGTGACAGGTACCCTTGTCAGCAAATTACTGAGGAATAGTGTCATTAAGACTGTAAGCTTCTTGTTAGCAACACAATGCCTGGTGCACAGCAGCTACTCAATACACATTTATGGGAGGAAAGGCAGATTGGCCCATCACATTAATCTCCTTTTCCGTCATGAAGATTAGGAGAATGTGGACATGGTGGGTGGCTGTAAGTCCATGACTGTGGGAGGTTTGGAAACTTTGAAGATGATAACTGCTGTGTGGCAAAGTCAGAGGCTGGGCTTTTGGGGTGGGTGGGGGAGGGTTACTTGTCTATGCTTGCTCAGGGCTAACTAGCTAAAATGCCAACTGCATGTTGACCCAGTTGGATCTCTGGATTATTAGGTTGCTTTTTTCTCAACAACTTCAAGTCCCACCAAGCACTGGTTACATCTTAGTTATTAGAAAAGTTTTTTCCTTACACCATAATATCTACCCAAGTGACATATTCTGGAAAGCCTGGCTCACTGCCGAGCTCAAGTTTAAATCACCTTTACAGGACCTCTCAGCACGCAGATTGAACAGTATCTTACTGAGCTGGAGACGCGCATATTAAGAAAATGAAAGCTTCCCCTGCTCCCCTTTAAACAACACAACCAATGGTATTCTGGCCTGCGCAGGAACCTAGGATTGCTTTTATCCAGTCTTTTGGCCAGTAACAAAGATGGGCTTTCCCTCAACATCCCCATCCCACCCCATATCCAAACCACTATAAGTACTGTTGGCTCTACCCACTAAACACATCTGGAATTCACCCATTTCTTCCATGACCACCATTCTAGTCCAAACCACTATCCTCTCTCACCCTGCTTCTGCGTCTACTCCTGCCCTCTGTGATCCATTCTCCATATAACCAGCTTACTAAATCATAAAAGGGATCATGCCTTCCTTTTGCTTAAAACCCTCCCGTGATTTTCCATTAGTCTTAGAATAAAATCACTGGCTTACAAAATCTTGTATCTTCTGGCTCCTGCCTATGTTTTCTACCCTATTTTATATTATTCTCTTCCAGTGATTGGGGACTCAAAAAGTCCAAGCTCATTCCCCCTTTGGGACCTTTGCATTTGCTCCTATGCCTGAATATGGGCCATCCATATGTTTTGTCTCCACATGACTAGCTCTTGTCCTGTGATGTCACCTCTCTTTTGAGGAATTATCACCTCCAATCTCTCCAACATCACACTATGGTGTGGTCCTCATGGTATGCATCATTGTGTAAAGTAATCTTACTGTTAAATTGTTGACTTCTATTTCTTTCCTCCAGATTGTAATTTCCAAGCAGTCAGGGACCTCTGCCTTGCTTAGTCTATTCCCAGTGCTGAGAACAAAGCTTTCACATGCTCTAATATGTAAAAGGTAAATGAATAATTTATCCAGGTGCATGGTCCTCATCTATGCCTGCTTCTGTGGCTGTAGATGCATCATGAAACTACCAATGGTGGTGAAGGCAGGCTGCAAAACTGCTCACTGTCCACTGCACTCAATTCGCTCAAGCACTGTGCAGACTGATGGCTTGTCATCCATGCAAAGTGATGCAATTGAGCACCCGTTACTAGGACAGCAGAGGCGGTCAACCAGAGATCATGGGTGGTAAATATATTATTTTTCTCAATTTCTATTGAGAATTCAAATTAAAAAAAAGTACCAGTATATTTTTGTTTACTAATGTTAGAACGTACATACATTTTATTGCTCTCAAACTCATGCTCTAGATTTTCTTATCAAGGTTAATTTAGATTAAAAAAATGTTATTCAAGGATGTTTCAAGTTTCAATAAATCAATTCAATTCACTCCAGTTTTCAGCTTACGGTCCAGTTCCTTTCAAGTCCTTGACCTCCATGGTCTCCGTCTTTTCTCTCTGGAGATTAAACTTCCCTCTCTTACTCAAAAAGTTATACCAAGGAGAGGCAAGATGGCGGCATAGGTAAACACCAGAGACTGCTGCCGCAAACAACCACTTCAAAAATACAACTAAAAGACGGAACGGACATCACCCAGAACCACAGGAAGGCTGGCTGAGGAGAGACTCTTCAACTAGAAGGAAAAATAACAGCACACCGAGGCTCAGAGGAGGCGCAGTGTGGAAAAAACTCAGGTGCGGAGGTGCGCGCGCAAAGCGGGCTGGTGGCTGAGAGCGCGGTTGTCGTTTTCGGTCAGGGGGGAGTCTCAGACTCTGAGCTCCAGATACGGGCGAATCGCTGGGGACTCGGACCCAAACGGGAGAAGCGGGAGTGTCTGGCATCAGTTGGAAGGCAGCTTTCCCTCCGAGGTTTGCAGCGGTTCCGGGGGTTCTGAGAAGCAGAGCCTCTGGGAACAGGACTGAGGGCACCATAACGGCTCCCTCCGCCCGCCCTGTTGAGCCCGCCCCGCCCAAGCCCTGCGCAGAGCCATTTGCCGGATCGCCTCAGGCAAAGGCTAGATTAGCACCTCCCCAGAGGACAGAAGTTTTCCGCGGCAGACACAGCTGATTCACACAGCCAGTCGGCCTGGTGGTCAAATCCCTCTAGTATTAACTACAACAATCAAGGCTCAACTAGAACAAGACTGCGCACAAAGACCACTAGGGGGTGCACCAAGAAAGCATAAAAAATGCGGAGACAAAAAAACATGACAGAAATGGAGGATATAGAGCTAAAAAACGCAATTTTGAGGGCTTGCAATAAACTTTTGGAGAGCCTCACGAAAACTAATGAGACCCTCGATGCTATGATAAAGAAACTAGAAATTAAGCATACACGCTCTGAAATAAAGAATATTACACCCAATAGCAGACCAGAGGAGCGCAAGAATCAAGCCAAAGATTTGAAATGCGAAGAAGCAAAAAACACCCAACCGGAAAAGCAAAATGAAAAAAGAATCCGAAAATACGAAGATAGTGTAAGGAGCCTCTGGGACAGCTTCAAGCGTACCAACATCAGAATAATAGGGGTGCCAGAAGATGAGAGACAGCAAGATATTGAAAACCTATTTGAAGAAATAATGGCAGAAAACTTCCCCCACCTGGTGAAAGAAATGGACTTACAGGTCCAAGAAGCGCAGAGAACCCCAAACAAAAGGAATCCAAAGAGGACCACACCAAGACACATCATAATTAAAATGCCAAGAGCAAAAGACAAAGAGAGAATCTTAAAAGCAGCAAGAGAAAGAGACTCAATTACCTACAAGGGAATACCCATACGACTGTCAGCTGATTTCTCAACAGAAACTTGGCAGGCCAGAAGGGAATGGCAAGAAATATTCAAAGTGATGAATACCAAGAACCTACAACCAAGATTACTTTATCCAGCAAAGCTATCATTCAGAATTGAAGGTCAGATAAAGAGCTTCACAGATAAGGAAAAGCTAAAGGAGTTCATCACCACTAAACCAGTATTATACGAAATGCTGAAAGGTATCCTTTAAGAAGAGGAAGAAGAAAAAGGTAAAGATACAAATTGTGAACAACAAACATGCATCTATCAACAAGTGAATCTAAGAACCAAGTGAATAAATAATCTGATGTACAGAATGAACTGGTGATTATAATGAATCAGGGACATAGAAAGGGAATGGACTGACTATTCTTGGGGGGGAAAGGGGAATGGGAGATGCGGGAAGAAACTGGACAAAAATCGTGCACCGGAGGGGTGTTATGGGGGGGAAAAAAAAGAGGAACAAATGTAATCTGAACAATAAAGATTTAATTAAAAAAAAAAAGTTATACCGAATCAGATGCAGGTAGGTGCACTCAAGCTCAATCGTGACAGGATTCATTGAAAGCCTGTGAGGAATCCCACAAGCTTTCTATTATAAAAGTCAGGCCTGAGTTTTGGCTTTGTGAACTTCTAAACAGTAGAAAGTACATTGTCTTTTTTACTCGAATAGAATGAATGCCCATGGAGAAAAGCTAACATGTCCCCTCCACACAGACCATGCAGCTTGTGTTGCTGTCCGCAGCAGGAATGAGCACAGCTATTTTATTCATAAAGACATTACTGAGTGAGTATTTTCATATGATAACATGTAAAAGCTCACTGTAAACTCTAAAAGACAAAATTAATATAAACTATTTTCAAAAACTGATTCAGAATATTAAAAATATGGCTGAAGACTCGATCAGTTATTTCAAAAATGATTATTAAGTTTTTAATCAGAGATATTTTTTCATGGATTAAATTTGGATCCACACTTAGCTAGAATCAACTGAAAGAGAAAATAAAGTGTAGAAAATGAATACCCTCCAATATTTAAGTAGTCAGCGGTATGGAACTAAACCTAAAGAATGAGGATCCATGTTCCTATAACAACAAAAAAAAAGTAATCCTTTCCACCTCTAGTCAAATAACTTGTATTTTTATTGCATGCCTATTAAAGACTAATTTATTAGCAACGGCATTTATTAATGTGACATACTGCTATCTTTAAGATGCTTAAAGCTTTACAACCCAATTAATCCTCAAAAATCCAAAAAATAACTGGTTATACTAATAACTGGTGTTATATAATATCAGGTTTTTAAATAGAAAGACGTTTAAAGAGAAAATGAGATAAACCTATAAAAGACTAAATTAATTTGTGACCTATTTTATAAAAATAGGTAGCAGTAATGGTGTCCCCTTACCCAACAAAATAGCCTAACCAGTGTATCAGAGTTTTGATGTCTTATTATAAGCAGAGGAGAATGCATGGATTCACATTTGACATTTTAAAATTATTTTGACTGTACGATGGAGCAGCATAATCCAGTCAAAAGGATAGGCGCACCATCCACAGTTAGTGGCTACAGTATTGAGAGTTTCTATTAATGCCTTTTAAAGCCTCATTTACAGAATGAAACTGCCACAATTAAAAATACACCTTAGTGGTAGGGGGAATTTAAACACGTGAAAGAAGCCACTAAGTTTCAAAAGAAGAATTTGCTTCTTTAAATCATGAGAGCCTTTGCATTAAATTATTCTCCTAAGACACACAAGCTCACTGCAATAAACTCCAATAACCCAAGTGCCCCTCAGGAAAATCCTAACACAATAATGACAGATATGGTGGTTATTAACACTGTCCCAATACCAACATGATATTTTACTGGGTACTGAATAGAGAATACCTACACTATTAAAAAGTCCTTACTGGTCCTATTTTAAATTTTTTCTAATATGTTAGTCAATATAAAACAATTTTATGGCAGTTTTTGTCCAAGTTTTTGTATTCAAGGATGGGTATTTCACCATCAATACTACAAATGACCATGCATCATCTCAAAAAATAAAGATACTTTCTTCCATGGCAAGCAAATGAAATATAATCTAAATAAACATATAGCTTGAGAGCACAATTCAGCTTTCTAGTGTAAATGTATGCCACCTATCCAGAAAAAAATTGGTATTGTATGTGTACGTACACAAATGTGTAGCAGCTGTCATCCTCGCATAAAAGATAATATGCATTTCAAAACTGCATTCAATATTACTGTAGTGCTTGCCTAAAACATTGCAAGAAATTTATTGGTAATGTTTTTAACCAAAGATGCTACGCTATGAGCCATTTATACCTCCTGTGCTCATCCTGCTGGGTTCTGATTCTTTCTTCCTCCTGTTGTTGTCGCTTAAATTCCAGTAATTCACTCTAGGAACAAGAAAAGTTTTAAAATATGGTTTTCAATTCACTTGGTTACACAGAAGACAGCCAAATCAATTACATGTTTAACCTTAGCAGATGCAATATTTCATTTTTGAAACTTTTATTTAAGTACCATTTCCATGTGAAAGTATTTTCTTATATGACTAGGTAGCAAAAAATAATTATGCTTTAATCAAACAATAGCTCTCCAACTGTAAAATAGTGAGATTAAAAAGCCAAATGTGCATGTTCAAGATATTAGATCAAGATATTACAACACACACAGAGGGAATCACAATGTGAGTCAAACTTACCTGTGTCTTACCAAGTAAAAGAAATCAAATTTGTTCCTTAAATAATGCCACAAAATACTATTTATTGGTCATTTCTCTAGCATCTCTTTCCAAACAAATCCAAAGGAACTTACAAATAAATATTGGATTCAATTCTATAGTGCAATTCCATTAGTAAAATGTTTTCCATCCTAGAGAATAATCACTCAACCTATCATTGACAAGTTACTTCTAATATTAGAACTTTGAACTTTCTGCAGGAGATACTGTGCTTTGAAAAGGAGATCACCTTACTACAACTTAATCTCTAGCTTCTGACATTCTGATTATCCTCTTGAAAGAAGTAACAACTTCCAAACTCAGTTACTATGTTTACAGTATTAATCCAAAGAACTAGGTGCCAGGGTTTCTCTAATACTCAACTACCTACCTCGAGGTAGACTGAGTTTTAACCTCATTTCAAAGAAAAAGACAAAGGGAAGGGTTATAAGCTCCTCTCCTATGTTAGTGCCTGAGCCAGAGAGATTGTCTGGTATAGAAAATACTGCCATGTTTTGATAAACATATACCAACACGTATATTTTAACCTCCAAAATTCCTTGATGAAAAGTATAAAATAAATTCAAAGTCCAAATTTACATTATTTTAAACTTTATTCAAAGATCTTCCAAAGTTCTATAGCTCCCAAAATAAAATAAAAACTGGTTTCTTATATTGTGATATTACAAATACATTACTCATCAATCCTTAAAGTAGGTTATTTAATTCTAATTCCAATATGTCACCAACAATAAGGGAAAATTAGAGAGTTTTCTAAATAATTGAATGATATTCATTCAACCATTCCACACACATTCACTAAATACCAAATGCCAACTCTTGTCCTAGGGAGACTCACTTTTTCACAGTAGCTTAAAGACTCTTTCATCTTAATTTCTGTCACTATAATATATGTACATAGTTTTAAAAGTCTGCCAGGTTACAGTACTACTACAGTCCTCACCCTGGCCCCCACAATCACTTCAGTACTGTGGATGGTTTCATGTTCAATTACCTCTTTAATCGCATGCATATTCTTCTATCTCTTATTTTTCAATTGTATTATCTTTTGACTTCCTACTATGGAGGAAGATTTATGGCTCTATTACTACCTCCATCCTAACCCCAACTTTCCCCCAGTACACCACCATACTCCTTCCTCACCCTTACAACTCTCTCTCTATATATATTTTTTAACTTTCAATGTGGTGGGGAGGAGCTCCTCTTTTAGACTTCCAATTCACCCTCCTCTTTTCAATGCCAGCCATCAGAGGTACCAGGTGCCTATAATTCCTGACTTGCCTTGGGATTACTTCTTGCAAATGAGTTCTGACTTTTCCTTCTCTACTTTTCAGCTTCCAAAATTGCTGATACCTTTTCTTTATGGCAGTCTCCTGAACTGCTTGTTCTTATTGGCTTATGCCTTCCTTTCTTATCCTCACCAGAGGATATTTATTGATTTGAGGTAGGAGGTGAGAGAGGGAAACATCAATGTGAGAGAAAAACATCTATCGGTTGCACACACCCCACCAGAGATCGAACCAGCAACCTAGGTATGTGCCGTGACCGGGAATTAAGCCCACAACCTTTTCCCTGTACTGGAAGATGTGTCAATCAACCCAGCCACGTGAGGCTCAGTGGCTCAGTTACTATTTTAGATAGAGGCTCAAGAAAGGTCTAAGGAGGTGGCTAAAGACCCCATATGAACCAATAAGAGCCAAAGGATAGGAAGAAGCAGTTCACAGCCCTGGATGGTGTGGCTCAATTGGTGGTACAAGCCACCAGAAGGTCACAGGTTCAATTCCTGGTCAGGACACATACCTAGATTTCAGGTTGTTCCTTGGTTGGAGGTGTGTGCCAGAAACAAACCATCTCTCTCTCTCTCTCTCTCTCTCTCTCTCTCTCTCTCTCTCTTCCTCCCTCCCTCTATCTCTCTCTCCCCTTTCCTCCACCTAAAATCAAATTTAAAAAAAATTTAAAGAAGCAGTTCAGCTTGGCCAGTATGTCTCAGTGGTTGATCATTGACCTATGAACCAGCAGGTTAGCGCACATGTCCCAGTTGCTGGCTCAATCCCCAGGAGGAGACATGTAGAAGGCAGCTAATCAATGATTCTTACCACTGATGTTTCTATCTCTCTCTCCCTCTCCCTTCCTCTCTGATAATTAGGTACATTCAAGCACTTTGGGGGAGTATCTAAGGTAGTAAAAACTAATTTAGTTTTTGGAGGACAATATAGCAATAACATCAACATGTAAAATGTACACATCCTTTGAAGAAGTGTTCAAAGATGTCTGTATAAAGATCATCACAGTTGTACTATTAAAATAGTAAAAATTCAAGTACAAGTCATAATACCCATTAATAAGGAACTGGTGCAATAACTTAGACCATCCACACACTGGGATACTATGCATCGGTTATAAAAATAAGGTAGATGGGGAGAGAGAAGGCAGCAATAGAGACATATAAATAATATACAATATATTAAATGGTAACAGATAGATTCAGAGCAGCTTTCTTGGGATTGTTTTATGTAAACAGAAAAGATACACATAAATCCATTTCAAGTTTAATGTTGGTGTGCATATTTAAAACATTTTTATGGGAAAACACACCTAACATATTAACTGGAATTACCACTGGGGAGAGAAACATGGAGGGTAGATGGGCAGGGTAGGAAGTTTAAACATCATATATCATTTTATCTCTTGAAACCACATGAATATAGTAGTTATTCATACCATCAACAGAGGTTTATCTGTGTGGGACACCATTTTTGTTTCTTTATGCTTTCCTTTGTTTAAAAATCCTAACAAGGATTGTTTTTAATACTTAAAGATGTAAAAGAGCAAAGCACTGCATTATGATGCTAAGAACTGTCAGGGAGGAAAAAAGAAGATGGGAGAGAGAAGCATGCAGTAGTACCCTCTGACAGAGGCCAAGGGCGGGTGCGAGGAAAACACCCAGGGCAGGAGAGAAATGCGGATGGGGAGCTGCTGCGTCCTCGTCATGCAAGAACATTGCTCCAGACGGCAGGAGGAGAAGCTGTGGATCTGCTGCACTCAGGACTATTAATCTACAACTAGCAAAGCACATTTACTAGGGACAGGGTGGCTTTCGTTTAGTACCATGAAGGATAATTTCAACTAATGGATTTGTTCTGCTGAATTGCCTCTACAGATGCATTCGCATGCCTTATGAGCATATTTCTGGTTCATTTACTGGATTCTCATACAGAACTGCACTACCTGGTTGGACAGATACAAAATAAGTTGTTTCTGTTCCAAGGACTGAGCTTTGGACATTAAGAAAATCAAAATGCTCTGAGCAGGAGGGACAGGACACACAGCATCCGAGACACTGTCAAGTCCTTCCCCATTCTACACACACTTGAGAAGCACCAGTCATTTTCAGACAACTAGGTTCATGCTAAAGGTACAGATGCAAATACACACAACTCCACCCTGAAGGAAATCACAGTTTAGTGAGGGAGACGGACCCAGAAACAACCACGATACAAGACAGAAAGAAATGCATTGCTGAACACAATTTCAAGCAGTGTGACATAGGAATATGAAGGAAGGCAAACAAGAGAAATAAGGAGCAAATGTTTTTGGGTGTTGTTTGATATTTTAAGTGTGCCCCTGAAGACTTCCAGAAGAAAGAGGGTCTTCTCACTGCTCTACACAACTCCCTACCTTCAGAAAGGGTGCCACTCAAAGAGAGTACTTAATTTGATAAACAGAATATCATCCTGGAGATGCCAAACGCAGACCTTCCTGTAAACATTGGCCAGTAGTACGTGGTAAATGAGGACAACACTGCAACTGTTGCTGCCGCCTGTGTGTGCCCCACGAGGGCTGCCCTCGCCAGAGGAAAGGCGGCTGTGCAGGGGAGCTGCAGGTGGGTACCAAGAGTCAGTGCTGGGGCCCCAGCTGACAGCAAGAAGTAAAGGGGTCACCATTTCCTGATAGAAGTTGTAGAAATCACTTCTGTGTTCCCATTTACCCAAAGGTTAAATATACAACAGACGGGTGTGTGCAGGGCTGGACGCTTGAGAAACCAGATGAGGCTAGAGTGAAAGGCATGCTCCACAGCAAGGCTGTGGTGCAATAATTGAAGACCAGGATAGGGTCATTTTACAATTATGTCTGAATCCCAGCGAGGCGTGTTCTGATATGGTTCAGCTTGATGCTTTATGTAAGCATTAAAGTGTCATCACCCGGGAAGGACACACTTCTCCCAGGAGAGGATGTCCTCTCAACTCAACAAGGGGAAAAGGACAGTGGAGACAGGGAGTTAAAGAACTCCTCCTTTGAATGTTTTGTTGTTTTGTTTTGTTTTAAATAGAGGAGAGTTTTGAGGGGAGAGGAGACAGTTTAGAGAAGCCTAGGTTCTGCTGCTCCCCACAGTAATGCCTTCACTCAGAAGGACAAAGGTGTCCTTGGCTATGAGAAAAATTAGAAACTACCCCCCAAATTGAGAAGATCTACCAAATCAAAGAAAATAAATACTAATGGGTCAAGTAGGGGAGTCAAAATTAGCCTCTATAACATACTAGAGGCCCAGTACACAACATTCATGCCCTGGGGGAGAGGGGTCCCCAGCCAGGCCTGCGCCCTCTCATGGTCCAGGACACCTCGGGGGATGTCCTCCTGCTGGCTTAGGCCCACTCCCCCAGGGGGCAGGAGAGGCTGGCTTCTGTCTGAGCGGTGCTCCCCCTGTGGGAACACACTGATCACCAGGGGGAAGCTCCTGTGTTGAGAGTCTGCCCTCTGGTGATTAGTGCGCATCATAGCAACGGGTCATTCTGCTGTTCGGTCAATTTATATATTAGCCTTTTATTATATAGGATACTTCCCTCTTATTATTGTTAGTTCTGTCATCTATAATAATAAAAGCATAAAATGCTAATTAGGCCAGATGGCCAAACAACCTTCTGGACGACAATCCAGATGACCTTCTGGACGAAGCCGGGCTGTGAGGGCTGAGGCAAGCCGCTACAACTGCGAGGGCCGAGCCCCTTGCATGAATTTCGTGCATCGGGCCTCTAGTTACAATATAAAAGGAAGTAGAGTTCCAGCTTCAACAATCATTGAATCACACAGCTCTATATATAGCACCCAGAAATATCTCCTATTAACTTTCTTATTTAAAGAAATTATTTTTTTATAAAAATCATTCATCATGAGGCAAACCGCTACAACTGCGAGGGCCAAGCCCCTTGCATGAATTTCGTGCATCGGGCCTCTAGTTACAATATAAAAGGAAGTAGAGTTCCAGCTTCAACAATCATTGAATCACACAGCTCTATATATAGCACCCAGAAATATCTCCTATTAACTTTCTTATTTAAAGAAATTATTTTTTTATAAAAATCATTCATCATGGAAAATGTGCAAAGTATAAGAACTATAAAAGAAAACAGTAATCACTCATTAAAAACTCTCTACCCAGAGATAAGCTCTTTAACATGTCATCAAATTTCCTTTATGTCTTAATTTATACACATAGATTATACTTTACCATCACTTCAGGTCATATCTACAGAGCTACCATGTGCTAGGCATTAGTAGAAATTCTACACATACCACATACTTTCTCTCATATAACCCTAGAAGTGATGTCATGAGGTAATAACATCACTATCAGACATACAAATGAAGCTTAGAGATGAAGTAATTTATACCAGTTCAGTAAGAAGAGGTAGATTTCCAAACTCCCTCAGAATTTTTATTTTATTTTTTCATTTTAATATAGGTGAGCATATTCCCATGTCACTAAAACATGGCATTAATTGCTGCACAATATTCCACATGTCATCTTTAAATCCTCTATTGCTGACCAAATGGTTTCAAACTTTCCATTTACTATCATTTTAAAAAATAAACCACCTTGTACATGCATCTTATGTGACACCTCATTATTTCCTCAGAATAAACATACATCTTTAAGATCTAATACTTTTAGGAAATGCTTCAGAATTTGATGTTGTCAAAAAGCCCTTCAGTTCACCTCTCACCAGAAGCAGTACAGGGAAGTGTGAAATACTTTAATAGCTAATCATGTCAGGTCTGTTCGCCCCAGCAAACACACAAATTATTATCCATATTTTTCAAAAGCCTCTTGTTTATAATCTCATGATTATTCTCTCAGTTGAAATGTAGAAAGATTTTTTTCAAATTGCCTCAAATTCCATTGAAATTTTTATTGGATTTGCATTAAACTCACAAGTTAATTTGGATAGAACTGCAGTAATTACAATATTGAATCTTACCACTCTGGTGCATCATCCATCTCTACTTTATTCAAATTGACAGTCATGGATTGCAGAAAACTTCAGGGGTTTTGTTTTCTTTTGTTTTAGGCAAATTTTTACATAGTGGCTTTTTCATGAGATCTTTCTATCCCATTATATTGTCTAATTAATTTTTGCTGATATGTGAGAAAGTTGTTGATTTTTGTATATATATTTTATAACCAACTCCTGCTTATTTAACTCCATTTGTTCTAATCACTTTTCAGTTGATTCTCTTGGATTGTGCAAGCAAATGGCTCTCATCCATAGATAACTATACTTAGTTCCAATAACTAGAAAAGCTCCTTTTTAATTTTTATCTTATCAAGTTGGCTAAAACATTTCCTCAACTTTGTTCCATTTTATATTAAGAGATTTTTTTTTAGCTGAAAAGAGTTTTTTCATCAAATAATTTTGAGAGTTTGAATTTCCAGAACAATACTGGCTGTGCGGAGGGGCTGCAGTTAGTCTTGTGTTGTTCACTGTTCTAGCTTCACCACTGAGTCCACTGTTGGTTATTGGATTGGAAGACTATATGAATGCTAAGAAAAGTTTTTATTCCTAATTCACTAGTTTTTTTAAATTGATAGTACAGGTTAAAATTTATCAAAATCTTTTTTTACAATTAAAGTGGTAGTCAAATACTTTTTTCTCTCATGACCTATCTTACTGCAATGATAAGATATAAAAAGTTATATAGTTAGTGATCTTTGCATTCCTAGAATAAACCTTACTTTACTATGATAAATTAAGAGAAAAGTACCATTAATTATTTTTTTATGTTATTCTCTATAAGTTTCTCCCTTTATCTGGTTGTGACATCATGGGGATGATAGCTAAATAATATTGATTCTAAATTATTTTGTCTTTTCCTCCCCATAAAACAATTTGTAAAGCATAGGAAAAAAATCTGTTCCTTGTAAATTCCAATGAACTTGACTGTAAAATGACCCAAGTTTAGCTTGTTAGGGAAACGTAATTCTCAGAAAACTTTAGAAATTACTTGCATTTTATTTGTTTTTATATATCTTAATTATTTGAGTTATTTTAGAGTTTTATATGTTCTTATAAAATAATTTACTTAATTCACATATTTAACTTGTTAGCATAGTATTATCTATAGTCATATAGAGTTAAATATTTTATAAATCTATGGTTTCAGTCCCTCATTTCTAATGTTGTGTTTTTGCATTTTTATTAATCTCTTATTAATTAGAATTGCCAGTGACTTGCTCATTTTGTTGACCTTATCAAAAAACAAACTGTTGGATTTTTATAACAGCTGTTTCTTGAAGTTTTGTTATTAATTTCTGTTCTTATCTTAATTACTTCCTTCAGTAACTGTTTGTTGTTCCTGTTCTAAATTCTTGGACTGGATATTTAATCCTTTTCTTTTTTTAGTACTGATTGGATTTAAAATTATGATCTTTCTGAATACAATGTCTCAGACTACAGCTTTTCACACATTCTTCATAAGGTGCCCTCACAATAATTTGTTATGAATTCTATAATATTTTTTATTTTTTTGGATTATTTATATTTTTCAAATGACTATATAAAAATCAATAACCATGCAAAAACCAGTGAGTGGAATCCGCCTACCAGAAGTTTTTTTTTAATCCCTGAAAGATAGAAAGGAGACAGGACAAATTGTACGGAGAAACAAATATGTGGGATAAACTGCTGCTGAGTTAGCAGTGCTTCCAAATGAGCTCCAAATGATGTGGTTTTTGAGATGATCAGCTGGAGAACTTCATTGAAAGCAGTTTAGCAGTGGGCTCTCTTCACTCTACACTACACGTGAGATAGCACTGACATGGCCCACAAGGTGAACAATGAATGGAGAAGGGATGTCTGTGTTCAGAGAAAGAGGACAATGTCCCAGGAACCTAGTGACTACAGGAAAACAAGAGGCTGCCACATCCAGAAGACAAGCTCTTGCATACCTCACTTAGCAGAACGCCCAAAGAACTATTAGACAATAACCAAGAATCACCAAACATTTAAGAAAACCACGAGAACATGATTATCACTCATATGTGGAATCTAACGAACAAAATAAATGGATGAACAAAATAGATCCAGAGAGAAGCAACTATGGAACAGACTGACAAATTTCAGAGGGCATGGAGGGTGGGGAGAGATTAACTAGGAAACTTATATGCACATATTCATAGCCCATGGACACAGACAATAGGGTGGTGAAGGCTTGGGAGGGGCAGGTGCGGAGTGGAGGGGGTCAATCGAAAAAAAAACCCAAAGGGGATAATTGTAATAATTTCAACAATAAAGATAAATTAAAACAACAACAACAGCAAAAAAGAAAACCATGAGAGATAAAACTTAAAATGGAAATAGTAAATAGAAAATGTAATGTCTGTATAATTACTATGAATAAAGAAATCAGGATGAATATTGAACTCATAATGCAGAACATTGCTATGAAAAAGTAAATCAGCAATCATGGTAAATAAACAAATTCAATACATGTGCTAAATAAGATGAATGAGAATATATGAAATTATTTAGTAAGCAGAATGATCTATCTACAGGCTTCTCCCAGAATGTAATGAAAAATCCAAGGAAACAGGAAGTGTAAGAAAAACAATGAAGAGATATAGAAAACAGATCTACAATTTCCAAAGTCTATTTGATACTTATCCCAGAAATGGGGACCAGAGACAATATACAGGAAGAAATGTAAAAAGAAAATAGAAATTTTCTGGAACTGGAAATATTTATTTTAAGATTAAGTAGGTCATACAAGATTAAAAACAAAAACACTGAAATTTATTATCATGAGGAGGTGAGGTGAGAGAAAATAGCAAAAGAAAATAAATGGAACAGAGAAAATTCAAGGAGTCAAGAAAATAAAAACCAAAATACATAGTTAAGAAGTAAATTATGTAGCAAGAATATGTGTAAATATACTGGTAGTCACAATAAATGAGACTTTATAAAATTTACCTATTAAGAGACTGTAAAATGAGGTAAAAAAAAATCAGCCATTTTTGTCACTTGAAATTTTATTTAAGCCAAGTGACACAGAGAAGTTAAAATTAAGTGATGGAAATAAAAATTGTCACATACATTCTAATAAAATAAGCTAGCAGAGAAAATCCTAGAGTCAGATAAAATAGAAAGACAAAAAGAAATCCAGCTGAAAATCTTTAAATGGGAAAAGTAGTATATTTCATATTCATGAAAATTTGTACTGAAAGGGCAGGCTTCCAATAAGTTTCATTGGTTGGAATTACTTCCCTTATCATGGCTGAACCTATCACAGTCAAGGAAACTGGAATTCCAATGGGATTGGATCCCTGGGACTTGGGTGGTGTCTGTCTTCTCTGAAACACAGGTCATGCTAACTAAGGTGGATACATGAAGAAAAAATTAGGATTTTAGGAGAAAGCTAGGCAACCTACAATATTTTATACACTACTCTAAAGTTATCACAAGACACAATTTATTTCTTTTGCAGAATTATTGCAAAGTGATTAATTGCTATGAAATTAAAAGTGCAATGTTTTATTTCATCTCCTTTTAATTGTCTCAATCCTCCATTAAAAAGTAAACTTCAGAAGGGCAGGAACCTCCTCTATTCTGGTTGTTTGTTTTTATTTTTTTTAATTAAATTTATTGGACTGACATTGGTTAATAAGATTATATAGGTTTTAAGTGCACATTTCTATGATATATGCTCTATATATTGCATTATATGCCCACCACCCAAAGTCAAATCATCTTTTATTCCCATATACTTGACCCCCTTTACCCTTCACTAACTCCCAAACCCCTTTCCCTCTGGTAACCACTTTATTATCTGTGTCTATGACTTTTTGTTTATTTAATTTTCTTGTTTGTTCATTTGTTGCTTTCAGTTTTATATCCTACATATGAGTGAAATCATATGGTTCCTAACTTTTTTGTCTGACTTATTTCATTTAGCATGTTATTCTCAAGATCCACCTATGTTGTTACAAATGGCAGTATTTAATCTTTCCTTATGGCTGAGTAGTATTTCATTATATATGAACTACATCTTCTTTATCCAATTGTCTAGTGAAGGACACTTTTGTTGTCTCCATGTCTTGGCCACAGTAAATAATGCTGCAATGAACATAGGGGTGCATATATCTTTGCAAATAAATGTTTTCAAATTTTTCAGTAGATACCCAGAAGAGGGATTGCTGGGTCATATGGTAACTCTATTCTTTTGTTGTTGTTAATCCTCACCCTAGGATATTTTTCCATTGTTTTTGTTTGTTTGTTTGTTTGTTTGTTTGTTTTTTAGAGAGAGTGGAAGAGAGAGAGACAGAGAGATAGATAGATATAGAGAGAGAAACATTGATGCGAGAGAGACATATCTATTGGTTGCCTCCTGCACAAGCCCCAATAGGGGCCTGGGATGGAATGTGCAACCCAGGTACCTGCCCTTGACTTGGAATTGAATCCGAGACCCCTCAGTTCATGGGCTTATGCTCTAACCCTGATCAACACTGGCCAGGGCAGCAAATCTATTCTTATTCCAGTAACTCTATTCTGTACCAGTTTATATTCCAACCAGCAGTGAATGAGGGCTCCCTTTTCTCCACAACCTCTCCAACACTTGTCTTTCTTATTTTTTAAATTTATCTTTATTGTTGAAAGTATTACAGATGTCCCTCTCCCGCCTCCCCATTGACCCCCTCTACCTCACTCCTGCACCCTCCCTAGGCCTTCACTGCACTAGTGTCTGTTCATGGGTTATGCATACAGGTTCTTTAGTTAATCTCTCCCTGCCCCCCTCCCCAACCCTTTCCCTCTGAAACAGACTGAAACACAGTCTGTTCCATGCTTTAATGTCTCTGAATCTATTTTGTTCATCAGTTTATTTTGTTCATTAGATTCCACATATAAGTGAGATCATGTGACACTTGTCTTTCAGTAACTGGCTTATTTCACTTAGCATAATATGCTCCAGGTCCCTCCATGTTGTCTCAAAGGGTAAGAGATCCTTCTTTTTTACAGCTGCATAGTAATCCATTGTGTAAAAGTATCATGGTTTTTTTATCCACTCATCTACTGATGGGCACTTGGGCAGTTTCCAGATCTTAGCTATTGTAAATTGCACTGATATGAACATAGGTGTGCATTTATTCTTTCTGATTGGTGTTTCAGGATTCTTATGATATATTCCCAGAAGTGGGATGATTGGGTCAAATGGCAATTCCATTTTTTTTAAGAAAATCTATACTTTTCCATAATGCTTGTACCAGTCTGCATTCTTACCGACAGTGTACTAAGGTTCCTTTTTTACCACATCCTCACCAGCTCTTGTTGTTTGTTGATTTATTGATGATAGCCATTCTGGCAGGTATGAGGTGGTATCTCATTGTTGTTATAATTTGGATCACTTTGATAATTAGAGATGCTGAGCATTTTTTCATATCTCTTGGCCATCTGTATGTCCTCTTTGGAGAAGTGTCTATTCAGGTCCTTTTCCCATTTATTAATTGGGTTGTTTGTTTGTCTTCCTTATGTTGAATTGTGTGAGTATTTTATATATTTTGAAAATTAACCCCTTATCAGATGTATCATTGCCAAATATGATCTCCCATACAGTGGGTTCCCTTTTCATTTTGATGCTGTTTTGTTTTGTTTTTTGTTGTTGTTTGTGGTTTTTGTTTTTGTGTTTTCTTTTGGTTTGTTTGTTGTTGGGTTTTTTTTGCTGTGCAGAAGCCTTTTAATTTGATGCAGTCCCATTTGTTTATTTTTCCTTTGTTTCTCTTGCCCTGGGTGATGTGTCTTAGAAAATTTTGCTACATGAGATATCTGATATTTTGCTTTCCATGTTTTCTTCTAAAATTTTTATGATTTTGTGACCTACATTTAAGTCTTTCATTTATTTTGAGTTTATTTTTGTGTATGGTGTAAGTTGGTGGTCTAGTTTCTTTTTTCTCAGGTATCTGGCCAATTTTCCCAACACCATTTATTGAAGGGACTGTCTTTACTACATGGTATGCTCTTGCCTCCATTGTCAAATATTAATTGAGCGTAATGGCTTGGGTCAATTTCTGGGGTCTCTGTTCTGTTCCATTGATCAATATGCCTGTTCTTGTGCCAATACCAGGCTATTTTGAGTACAGTGGCTTTGTAGTATAGCTTGATATCTGGTATTTTGTTCTTATTTCTCAAGATTGCTGCAGCTATTCAGTCTTTTTTTTTTGGTTCCATATAAGTTTTTGAAGTATTTGTTCTAGATATCTGAAATATGCCATTGGTATTTTAATAGGATTGCATTGAATCTATAAATTATTTTGGACAGTATGGACATTTTAATGATGTTAATTCTAACAATCAATGATCATGGTATATTCCTCCACTTGTTTATATCTTCTACCTCTTTTTCAACCTTCTGTAGTTTTCCTAATAAAGGGCTTTTAGCTCCTTGTTTAATTTTATTCCTAAGTATCTTAACTTTTGTTGCAGTGGTAAATGAGATTTTTTAAGTTTCTCTTCCTGAAAGATTGTTATTGGTGTATAAAAATGGTGTTAATTTTGTATCCTGCTCCATTGCCAAATTCATTTATTAAATCTAGTAGATTTTTGGTGGAGTCTTTAGGGTTTTATATGTATAATATCATGTCATCTATGAATAATGACAGTTTTACTTCTCCTTTCTAATTTGGATGCCTTTTATTTTTTCTTCTTGTCTGATCACTGTGGATTTCCAGTACTATGTTGAAAAAGAGTGGTGAAAGCAGACATCAGTATCTTGTTCCTGTTCTTAGGGGAAATGGTCTTAGTTTTTGCCCATTGAGTATGATGTTGGCTGTAGGATTGTCATAGATGACCTTTATTATGTTGAGGTATGACCCCTCTATTCCCACTTTGCTGAGAGTTTTAATTTAAAATGTGTGTTGGATTTTGTCAAATGTTTTTTCTGTATCTATTAATATGATCATATGATTTTTGTCTTTCAATTTATTTATGTGATGTATCATATTTATTGATTTGGGAATATTATACCAGCCTTTCATTCCTGGAGTAAATCCCACTTGGTCATGGAACATGGCCTTTTTAATATATTTTGTTGAGGATTTTAGCATCTGGGTTAGTCAGGAATATTGACCTGCAATAATCTGGTTTTGGGATTAGTATAATACTGGATTTGTGAAAATATCTTGGAAGTATTCCTTTTTCTTGGATTTTTTGGAATAGTTTGAGGAGGATAGGTGTTAGTTATTTGAATGCTTGGTAAAACTCCCTCATGAAGCCATCTGGACCAGGACTTTTGTTTGCTGGGAGGTTTGTTTGTTTTTTAATTACTGCTTCAATTTCATCAATTTTTATTGGCCTATTCAGGCTTTCTGGTTCTTCCTGATTCAGTTTTGGAAGATTGTATTTTTCTAGGAATTTGTCAATTTCATCCAGGTTGTCCAGCTTATTGGCATATAGTAATTCAAAGTATTTTCTTAGAAGCCTTTGTATTTCTGTGCTGTCAGGTGTAACCTCACCTATTTCATTTCTAATTTTATTTATTTGGGTCCTCTCTCTTTTTCTTGATGGATCTGGTTAAAGGTTCATCAATTTTATCTTTTCAAAGAACCAGCTCTTGGATTTATTGATCTTTTGTATTTATTTTTAAAATATATTTTTGTTGATTTCCGAGAGGAAGAAGAGAGAGAGAAGTAGAAATATCAATGATGAGAGAGAATTATTGATCAACTGCCTCCTCCATGCCTCCCACTGGGGATCGAGCCTAACCCAGGCATGTGCCCTGACTGGGAATCAAACCATGACCTCCTGTTTCATAGGTCGATGCTCAACCAGTGAGCAACACCAACTGGGCTTGTGTTATTTTTGTTTCCATGTAAAGTATTTCTACTCTGATCTTTATTATTTCTTTCCTTCTACTTACTCTGGGCTTTCTTGTTGCTCTCTTTCTAATTCTTTTTCGTTGTAGTGTTAGGTAGTTTATTAGACCTTTCCAACACTTATTACTTGCTTGTTAATAACAGCCATTCTAACAGGTGTGAGGTTGTATTTCATTGTAGTTTTTGATTAGCATTTCCCTAATAGTTAGTGAAGTTGAGCATATTTTCATATATCTGTTGGCCATTTGTATGTCTTCTTGGGAGAAGTGTCTGTTCAAAGTTCTCAAGCCATCTGTTTGTTTGGTATTGAGTTGTATGTGTTCTTTATATACAGGGTGTGGCAGGGTGTAGGTTTACAATTCTGAATATGCAAAACACAGAATTTATTCTTGTATTATTATTGTATTATTTGCATACAAAATCTACTTTTGCCCCACCCTATATTTTGGATATTGAACCCCTTTTCAGAGCTGTTGTTTGCAAATATCTTCTCCTATTTGGTTGGTTGCCTTTTTATTTTGTTGGTAGTTTCTTTTGCTGTGTAGAAGCTTTTTAGTTTGATATAATCCCATTCATTTATTTTTGCCTTTATTTCCCTTGCCTTTAGGGTCAAATTCATAAAATCTCTACAACCAAGGTTTATAAGTTTAATACCTATGTTTTCTTTTATATAGTTTACTAGAGGGCAGAACTGCACGAACCCGGGGGTTGGGAGGGATTCCTCAGCCCGGCATGTGCTAACCAGCAGTCGGACATCCCTCTCACAATCCGGGATGCTGCATGCACCAGTGACCATACTTTACATACAGGTGAAAGACATCTTGCTGTTGTAAGGGCAGCTACATTTTTTTGCCCTGATTATAAAAAGTAGTACATAACATGATTCTTCTGAGGCAGTAGTACCATTTTCCCCATCCTATGGGTGGAAAAACTGAAGCAGAGAGAAATTAGGTAACTGGCTTTGTCACACAGTTATAAGTGTCAGAATAAGGGCTGACCACAAAATGTGCAAGCCAGAGTCCATGCATGTCATCACTGCATCATCCTGTTTTTTCAGTGTTAGAATAGCCTTGTCAGGTTTTAATTTTTAAATCTAAGAGACTGTTCCCAATATATAGGGTAGGGTCACTAGGCCTGGATGGGGATCAGGGCCATCTTTGGGGCAACCGGTGGGCGGGGTGATAGGGGGCGCCCCTGGCGGCCTGGCGCTGCCCCTGGCTGGCCCTGTCCCCAATCACTGCCGCAGATCACCTCCCTCTTGGTGGTCAGTGCACATCACAGCAACTGGTCATTATGCCCACCTTCCTGTCTTTCGGTTGATTTGCATATTAGGGTTTTATTATATAGGATTGTTTCAGGTCTTATAATTAGGTCTTTGATCCATTTTGAGTTAATTTTTGTATATGGAGACTATCTGTTCTTAATTGAAGCTCTAGCATCCTACACAAGGCTCAGCACATATAATGGGAGTTCAATATATGTTTGTCGATAGAATGAATGAATGGATGGATAGGTGAATGAATACAGAAATAGATTATTCTGAGGTGATTCAATCAAAATAATGCAGTATAAAAAGCCAGAAAAGGAAAGCTTTAAAGTGGTGTTAGATACTGTTACAGAGTTATAGGGAGTCCGAAAAGTCCACTGAATTGAATGTTCAGAAGGGATTTTATCTTTAGAGAGTTGTTCTAGTAAGAATATGAACCAGATTTTTCACTGAATATAAACCAGAACATAAAGAATTAAGGATGAAGTAGGTAATAAAGATACGATTACAGTAAGATTGCCTTTGTCTTTATTTTTATTACTTTGGTGAAAATAGAATAGGTGATATACGTATGTGAGGATAACAGAATCAAGAAAGGGGTTTGTTGGTTTCTTCATTTTAAAATAGCAAGAGTGAGCATATTAGTTAGAAAAATACAAGTATCAGTCAGTGGATAAAAATATGTTGAAGGTATAGAGGGAAAAGGGGAATTATAAATAAATTTCTAGAAGAGGCAACTTAATCACATATAAGCTTAAGAAAGAACCTACTGTCCCCAGAGATTAGAGTAATGGGAAAATGTGAAAGTAAGGGACATAGAGAACCAAATAAATGTGCTATAACCTCAACTTACCCTAGATGATCTATTTACAAGTTACTCCAGAGCAGGTATTCAATAAATATTTGTTAAATGAATGGGATGAACAGACAAATGAATAGATGCAATGATATAAATGTGTTGTTTTCTATATCTTCTTACCATAGACATGATTTTTCATAATTTCTTAAGCTAAATCATTGATGTGATAAGGAATGACAGATTGTACCAATCAGGGAACACCTTTAGTGAACATTTTTTAACAACAGATTGAACAAAAATATGATGAATACCCTTATGCATTCTACTGTTATTTAAATCCCTAATGATGGAATTATCTATGTGCTAACATTATTCATTTTACTGAAAGCAACAGTAAGTAAAGAAACAGTTTATGTCAAAGAAAAATATATGTTCAATCAATAACCAGAAAAATATGTATGTATCAATATTTGTCTAACTCCAGAAGAAAAAACAAGATTAAGAAATAAAAAGTTTAATTTTTACTGTTTAAAATAATTGTTCAACCTGAAAATTAAATCCCAGATCTAATTTTCTAATCTGTTGAGCATTCTCTTTATAAAATGTTCTATTTTTAATGGTTTTCACATTCCAAAAATATACACCAAGCTGTATAAAAAACACTATTTAAAATTCACTAGAAGTTACTTTAAAATAAATAATATGTACACTGACTTTATAACACTCTCCTCTGTTCCAACTTCAGAACTTGTTACTAAGTTAAAAGATCACAGAAACAGATGAACACTTTTGTATCACTTGACAGACATTGAAAATATTAGTTAGCTTTCACTTGCTAACTACTAGAATTTATATCTATATATATAAAAGCCGAAGAGACCAGCCGACCGGTAGCTATTACGTGCACTGACCAACAGGGGACAGATGCTCAACGCAGGAGCTGCTGAGTTGCAGTGACTTGGCAGCTGCAGTTCTTGGGTGATGCTCTCGGAACCAGAGAGGACAGAGCCCAATTCCAGGGCGCATCACCTGAGAACTGCCCTCTCACAATCTAGGACCCCTCAGGGGATGTCAGAGAGTTGGTTTCGACCCAATCCCTGCAGGCCAGGCCAAGGGACTCCTTGGGTGCATGAATCTGTGCACTGGGCCTCTAGTATTACTATAATGTTGCTTATTTTATTGTGCATTTCAATATGACCTTTGTCAAAAGAAAAATATGTTTGTGTTTTTTAAAAAAACATCAGGGAATAAAAAAGTTTTATGGTTTCTTCATACCTTATATAGAAGCTAAATTTACAATTTACATTATTCTTTCAACAATTTAATTACTGCATACCATGCACAAAAGAGGTCAGTGGCACAAAAGAGGTGGGTGAAACCGAATGAGTAAGGGATTGATCACTGTTGGAAGGAGTCAAATTATAGCAACAATAATTAGTACATATAGTCTATTTCAAAATGTGATTTTCACACACAATTACTATAATAAATTACTTTATGTGGTAAAGATACAAGGATGGAAACAAATTAAACCAAATCAAGGAAATCAAAATAGGAATCCAAGTTCATTGTATAATTGAAGAAATGGATTTGAGAGATATCCTGGAAGAAGTGATAGGATATACCAATCACCAATATGGTAAGAATAAAAGTTGGAAAATAAGAATTATGGGGAAGATAATGGTCTCCAACTAGCTGAATAATTTATTTTGCTTTTTTAAAGGATCTGGAATGCAGTGGCACCTTGGAGCTCACCACTGGTATTCCCCATCCTTCTGAGCCCATGCTGAGGAGCTGCTGGCCCTATCAAAGACTATGTATCAAAGGCAGGTTTGACCATCAAGTCCGAACACTGAATGTTTCCAGTGACCATGCCAGAGATTTCATATTCTAATAAGGATTGCCCTTTCCAGCACTCTTCTTAGGAATTTCTGCATTCATTGCACTTTATTCCTATGGCTCAAAAATTTTGGACTGCCTCACATATTTGTATACATGTGTAGAGTATCTTTATGTTTTATTATATGTGCATTTTAAGTGAATATTCAAGCCATTTTCATGAATGTGTATACCCACTCTGTTGTGCATTACAATATTATCTGGACACTATTTGTAATACCATATGTATATCTTCGGTTTAAAAACTGTCAGTATTGCCCTGGCTAGTGTAGTTCAGTAGGTTAGAGTGTCATCCCATACAGCAAAAGGTTCCAGGTTCAATTTCTAGTCAGGCCACATATCTAGGTTGTGAGTTTGATCCCCAGTTAGGGCGCATGCAGATCAATGTTTCTCTCTCACACTGATGTTGTTGTTGTTTTCTCTCCCCCCTTTCCTCTCTTTCTAAACGCATTTTTTTTAAATGTCAGTGTCATTGGTTATGTTCTGTAAGTGAGAATTTCACAAGTGTTCCATCATCTCCATGAACTGCTGGTACCAATTATAGCAGACACACTGTAGCCCTGTGAGATAAAGTATCCTGATAGTTTTTACTAGAATTAGCCACCACACCACCACACCACCATACTCTTAAAACATCCCCACATCCACCTTTCAGTATTAATGATTGTGTTATTTTTCAAGATTTTCATGTATATAAATATTTCTGTTCAGAAACCCTTTGAAATGATCTATTGTCAGAAGTAAATAATAATTAGCAATGACCAGTAGGGTCTTGGGAATACCTTCTGGTGTTGTTCTTCCTTCATCCTCTGTAGTTTTTTATTTTCTTCTTCCTTTAGAGAATCCTTATAAGCCTGTCTTCTGGCCTGTAAAGATATAGGGGGGAAATTCAGAGGAAAAAGCATCGCCACAATATACTAGTCTGCCTACCATGGATCTGGTGTTAATAACTCAACCTCTGTACTAAGCATACAGCAAACTCTTCATACAGACTTAACTATTGAATTATTTATGCATGTGTCTGAAGATGTCCCTTGGGATATATAAAAAAAATGCTAGGATAAGCACATTTTATAATACGATCTAAATACTTGTTTAATTTGGGTTTTAAAAATATCCCCTCAAATTTGACTTTAGGTGGTGGGCACACAATGCAATATATAGATGATGTAAGATAGAAATCTACACTTGAAACCTACATAACCTTTTTAACCAATGTCACCCCAATAAATTTAATGAAAATTTTAAAAAAGAAAGTTGCAGGGTGAAAGGGAGATAGAAAAAGAATGTAAAAGAAAATAATTTATTTAAAGTTTCAAAATGGCAAATTCGCTTTCTTAATGAACAGTTGTGAAACTCAGCTAATAAATCATTGAGAACACTTTTGTGAAAGTGAATGATGCTAACACCTTCCTGTTAGAAAGTTGAGGGAGAAGAAGTTGTTGCAGAAAAAAAAAAAATCTGTATTGCTTCTTTAGAACTGCTAACCAAGAACTGTGTTGGGCCACTTTTCCTGAAAACTGCTACTACTAAGGGAATGAAAAAAAGAGAGAAATTGTCCACCATGAAATGTAACTAGATGCAAAGATAAGGGACCATTTTTCTTTTTGAGCAACAGAGGTTGGGGCACAGCCTTCTTGTCGAATTCTTAGTCACGGTCAAAAGTAAATATTACCCCTTTAAGAGACTTATAACTCACGGCTGTCTAACCTCTTTGGTCTGGCATTCATGTTACGATCAGATGGCTTCCAATTATCCTCTCTAGCCTATTCCCTATGACTTTCCTCAGCTCAAACTAAACTTCTATTTCTCAAAATTACCCCATGCAAAATAAATACATACATACATATATACATACATCCCCACAGAGATAGTCGACATAGTGTACATTTTTTCTAATGAGAAGGCTTTGAAATAGAGGAAAGTTAAATATTTTTCAAGAATATTCCAACCAGCTGATTAGTTAATATCAGAGACAAGCAATAGTGACACTGAGTTTAGAAGCACTGACATGTCTACTGCTCATTAATGGATCCTGTTAAAAAGCCTGTCAACTGGTAACTGCTACCACAGGATTCCAGAGATGCATTTCTTTCTAAGTCTTTGCATCCCCAGTCTGTACCTGAAGCATATTTCTATTTCTGAGCAGAAAAACAAGGCCTGTTAAGGAGCACAGAAGTCATAAATCTGGCTGAATTAGGACCCCCTGGGGAGCCTTAGAAGAGCCAGCACACACAGCAGGATGTCTTTAGTCCCACTGACCCACCATGTCAGGCTTCCACACACTGGCATAGAGACCATATACTCTGGAAGTTATGAGATATCAAGTATTCTGTCTGTTCACTGGTCATATACTTTCTCTCTCACACACTGATTTGTAGTCCAGCCTCTGTAAGTCAGAGAGGCCAGCCTGGTAAGCTAATGTGCATGAAATTTCATTTTTCTCATAAAAGCACCAGCAGCATCATGGCAGCCGGCTGCATATTTCAGGACTTGTTCTTTGGACTAACAATCCA
Source organism: Myotis brandtii (assembly GCF_000412655.1). NCBI lineage: Eukaryota > Metazoa > Chordata > Mammalia > Chiroptera > Vespertilionidae > Myotis > Myotis brandtii. Next base: position 267,349 of record NW_005353405.1, read on the forward strand.
TAAAGCTTATGTAGGCTGGGCCCCTCTTTCCTCTTACTATAATTTTTCTCAAGCACTTTTTTTTAAATATATTTTATTGATTTTTTACAGAGAGGAAGGGAGAGAGATAGAGAGTCAGAAACATCGATGAGAGAGAAACATCGATCAGCTGCCTCCTGCACATCTCCCACTGGGGATGTGCCCGCAACCCAGGTACATGCCCTTGACCGGAATGGAACCTGGGACCCTTCAGTCCACAGGCCGACGCTCTATCCACTGAGCCAAACCGGTTTCGGCCTCAAGCACTTCTTAATTCATTCCCCCATTTCTGTCACTATAGAACCCATATTGTATCAAATAAGAAGACATACTTGCCAGAGAGGGATTGTATCATCTAAAACACTACTAATTAGAATAGTGGAGCTCTGGATGTGTTCAGAAAGCCCTTGTATATATATGCAAACCCTGCAACATTAGATGGGCAAACATCCTATGACTTTCTCTTGTATATCTCCTAAATACAAGGGGACTGTGATAAGACAGAAGGTGGGAGTGGTTCTTCTTTTTAGAGAAAGCTAGTCTTCATCACAAATATTCCACAGAAAACCTAAAAGGGCTGGGGGGAGGGGTAAGGGAGTACATCTACTCAAGAGATTAAAAGAAGGAGTAAAATATTTAGTTAAAACAGATATTATGATTTGAGTGGGAAACTTAAATTCTGTTTGTATACCTTCCTTTTAAACTTAACCACTTGATGCCCAGCTGGTGTGGCTCAGTGGTTGAGCATCGATAAGAGGTTGCCAGTTTGATTTCCGGCCAGGGCACATTCCCCAGGTTGTGTGCTCAATCCCCAGTAGGGGTGCACTCAGGAGGCAGCCAATGCATGATGTTCCTCTTTCATTGATGTTTCTCTCTCTCTATCCCTCCCCCTTCCTCTCCCTTCAAAAATCAATAAAAATATATTTAAAATAAACAAAAAAACACACTTAACCACTTGTTCATTTACCAGAATATGGCTCCTGGTTTTGGATTCAGAAAAAAAAAATGGTTAGACACATAAAGTGTCATTTAAAACTGGGAAGTCACCTGGCACCTTAACTATGAAGACTTCAAAGTTACTTGTAATCCTCATGCATGCTTACCCAGCTGTGATCCCTAGGCAGGACAGGAAGTTTCTGTTCAAAAACAAGGGAGGAATCAGTTTTGATCACTATTTTTCTTAGTTTTAAATCCCAGAAATTTCTATATCATTGTATTCAGATATTTTTCTAACATTAAATATGAATTTACGTAATATTAAAACTTAAAATTTTGTTACTCAACTACAATACACAGTTTGACTCATCCTCTCCCAAAGCTATGCTTATAATATAGGTATTCAGTAAACAATATTTAACCCTCGTATGTGCAAGCACTATGGTTAAGACATAATCCCAGACCTCAAGGTGGAAGTCAGACAAGATCAATCATTATAGTACATCACGATAAGTATTGTAAAAGAGGAAGCTATAAAGAAGGACATTTAATTAAACTGGATCAAGGGCACCTTCTCAAAGTAGATGACACTAAGTTGTGTCTTAAAGAGTGAATTAGAATAAGACTAAGTGGGGGGAAGGAAATTTGAACAAATGGAAAATAACATTGTATTGGTTTTCTAGGGCTGCCATAACAAAGTATCATAGTCTGGGTGGCTTAAACAATAAAAATTTGGTGTCTCACAGTTGTAGAGGCTGGAAGTCCAAAATCAAGGTATCTGCAAGGTTGGTTGCATGAGGTAAGGATCTAGGCCTCTCCCTTTGGCTTGGAGATGTGTCTTCTCCCTGTGTCCTTTACATCATCTTCCCTCTGTGTCCATCTCCGTGGCCAAATTTCCCCCTTTATAAGGACACCTCTACTATTGAATTAGAACCCACCCTCATGACCTCACTTTTACTTGATTACCACTGTAAAGGCCCAATATCCAAATTATGTCACATTCTGAGGTTCTGGAGGTTTTAAATTTAAATTTGGGGGTGAGGAGGACACAATTCACCCCATGACAAGCATTAAATTCCTGTTTCAAGACGGTGGAATAAAAATGTTTATGCTCCTTTCTTCTCTCAAAAATTACCCTAAACAGAAGAGGAAATAAAACAAACAAACTCTATCTTTAAAAACTGAGAGACAGCTGTATTCCCAGACAACAATCTATAAAGACAGAGTAGATGGAGAAATGGTAAGTGACTAAGAGAGGAAGAGAGCATGCCTGAAGACTTGCTGGCCGGGGATAGAGGACACCCATAAGGAGCCAGTCTTCTCCATAGATCAATGTGAGGAGCCAGTATCTGGACCAGTTATTAGGGAAGGTTGAAGGATGCTGGGAAGATGCCTATGCCTGCTCCCACCTGAAAATTCATGTACTAACAATCCCAATCCTGACAGGAAATCAAAAGTGCATTCTCTGCATAAACTAAGCAAGGCAGGCCTGGAACAGAGGCAGCAGTGGTCAGATATCCCGTTGAGAATGAAATGATTCTGTGAAATCCAGCATACTGAGCAGTGAGCCTCTCATGCTCTCTGCACTTTCCTCTGAGAGGCAGAAAGTGGATATTTTATCCATGAAACAAGAAAATATTATTTTTAAATAGCAATGCAGAAAAAAGAAGCTCTTGGCAATTAAAAATATCTCCTCTCCCTCCACAAAAGACAAACCAGTAAAATATTTAGAAGATAATATATTTTTTCTTATCTCACTTGTATTTTCTTATATCTGCTCCAAATTTCTTAAACAGAGCTCCTAAAATCATTATAGTTTTCTAAGTGATAAGAGCAGTAGGAGCATCTTTTGTTCTAATGAGGCAACTCTGGGAGGGCTCCCGGATGGAGGCTGGTCACCAGAGAAACCAAGCCATAATTAGAAGCTTGGAATCTTCAGTCCCACCTCCCCCTGTCCTTAAGAGACGGCAGAGGAGCTGGATATGGAGCTACTAAATTGGGAATGCCTATGTGGGGAAGCCTCTCTAAAAATCTCAAAAGCACGGGGATTTGGGGCACTTCTAGGTAGGCGAACATATCCATATACCAGGAGGGTAGCCACACCCCAACGCCATGAGGACCGAAGATCCTGTGTTTAGGACCCTCCCAGACCTTTCCTATGTATCTCTTCATCGGGCTGTTTATTTTTATTATATTCTTAATTAGCAGGACAATGTGTTACCCAGAGTTCTGCAAGCTGCAGTAGCAAATTAAGCAAGCCCAAGGAACCTCCCATTTGTAGCCATGCTGGACCAGAGTTGTGAGGAACCTGGGGACCTACTAGTTGCAACTGGCACCTGAAGGGGAGGCAGGCTTGTAGGACTGAGCCCTTAACCTGTGGGAGCTGACACTATATCCAGGTAGGTAGTGCCACAGTTGAGTTTAATTGTAGGCCACCTAGCTGGTGTCCCAGCATTGCTTACTGTGAGAGATAAAATCTACACGTCTGGGGTCAGAAGCGTTGAGCGTGTGGTGGTGTAAGAGCAAAGGAGACACAAGGAAGAGAAAGAACTGGGGTTTTTCTAACTCAATATGCCAAGAAGAGGAGGAGGGATTAGTCAAAGATAAATTAGAGGAGAAAGATATTTTTTACAAAATGTTAGAAGATAAATCTAGGAGGCCTAGGTTTTGAATAATAAAAATTCCATTAAGAGAAAATGAAGATAAATAAATCAAAGAAATAACACAAGAAAATCGTTTAGAACTAGAAATGAGTTTCCTTTATTCTCTAAAAGGAATAAAAATGATCCTGCGCTAAGACATATCAGTATGAAATTGCAGAATACCAGAAAAAAAAGATATTAAAGTATTTCCAGGGAAAGTAGGGGAAAGCCCGCTTATAAGGACTGATATTCAGATAGCCTTGGAGTTCCCAAGAACTAATACTCAAGGTTAGAAGAGCAATGCCTTCAAAATTCTGAAGGAAAACTATTTCCAATCTGGAATTCTTACCAGAAAATTGCAAGCTAAGAAAGAGGGGTGAATAAAGATAATTTCAGACATGCAAGGACCTGAACATGCATCTTCTCTTAAGAAGATACTAAATAATATACTCTACCAAAACAAACAAAATAAAGCAAGAATGTAGATGAGACCCAGAAATCGGGGGACTCAACATAGGAAAGCAATAGCAGTAACTCCTCAGATCAGCGGTTGCCCACCTTTCGGATCTCACGGACCACCAGTGGTCCATGGATCACAGGTTGGCGACTGCTGCCCCAGATGACTTTAAAGCAGTGATTCTTATCATTGGCTGCACATTAGAATCACCTGGGGAACTTTAAAAGCCCTGAAGTCAGGGCCACGGAGCAACAGAATCTCTAAGGGTATGACCAACACATCAGTGAATTTTAAAGCCCCCCAGGTGATTCCAATGTGCAGACAAGGCTGAGAATTCTGTGAAAGGAAAGTTTCAGAACAAGAACTGAAGGCATTCATATGTTCAAAGGAAACTAAGAAAATGCAAAAAGAAAGAAAAATTTTTAAAAAGAGAAAATGTAACTGGCTTGGCAGCGAGAATATATTTACATCGTCATAATAAGGGAACACATAAAATACTGAATAGTTATATTAGGAGAATAGGGGAAATAAATTATTATTAAGAAAGAAAATTGATTGGTCATGAGATAGCAATATACACATTAACAGATATATAGAGTCAAATAACAAAAGAAGCAGCTAGGGGAGTATGGTGGGATGAATAATGTCCATGTCCTAATCCCTGGAAGCTGTGAATATTACCTTCTATGGCAAAAGGGAATTTGCAGAAATTATGGGTCTTGAGATGAGGCGATGAGCCTGGATGATCCAGGTGGGCCTAATATAATCACAAGGGCCCTTTAAGAGGAAAGCAAAGTAAAAGAGTGCAGAGCAGGTGATGTGAGAATGGAAGCAGAGATCAGAGTGATGTAGCCACATGCTGAGGAGCCAAAGGATGGTGGTGACCAAGAGAAGCTGGAAGAGGCATGGACCAGATTCCTGGCTAAAGTCGCCGGAGGAACCTGCCCTGCTGACACTGATTCATACTCATTTCTAACTTCTGATTCCAGGACTGTCACAATAAATGTGTGTTGTTTTTTAGCCACTAAGATACAGTAATTTGTTACCGCAACAATGGAAAAATTTTTATTGAGTTATAATTGACATATCACATCATATTAGTTTCAGATCTACAACATAATAATTCAATATTTGTATATATTGGGAAATAATCACCACAGTAAGTCTAATTCACATCCATCTGTCACCATACATTGTTATAAAACATCTTCTTGTGATGTGAACTTTTAAGATCTATTCTTTAGCAACTTTCAAATACATGACAGAGTATTCACTATAGTTACCATGCCTCACATTAAATTTCTTGACTTATTTTATAAGCAATTGGAAATTAATACAGAGTTTAAAGTGTTGGAGTGAAAGTGGGATTAAAGGCCTAACAGGGGACATATACCCTTAAGTGTTGACTTTTTAAAGAATGTGACACATGGATAAAAATTAAAGTAACCAAGCTTCATTGAGTGTTTAAAGTAGTGAAAATATATGGCCATAAAGACATAAGTGATTGAGAAAGTGCTCCTCAAGCATTAATGTGCACACAAGTCACCCACAGACCGTGTTAAAAATGCAGGTTCTGATTTAGGTCTGCAGTGGGGCTTGAGATTTGTCTAGATTTCTATAAGCTCCAGGTGATGCCCATGGCCCATGGGCCATACCAGGAGTGACAAAGACCTAGATTTTAGGACTGCAGAGAGAGCATGGTTAGAGGGGAAGAGAGCAGAAAGCAGGTAGGACTTTTTGATTAAGTTACGGTATTTTGACTTTATCTTTAAAGATATAGAGGCCACTGGACAGTGGAACAATAGGATGAGAGTTTTAACCATTATTATTCTCTTTAGAAGAGGAGGAAGCAGGGGACATCAAACCAGAGCCTGGAAACAATTTACTGTGCAATCTTTTGTCTGAAGTTCTCTTGTATAACATCTAAAGGAATTTTCTTGCAGTCTTTTTCCCTGACATAATTCTATAGTAATGTATTAAATTCCTACCTGCCCATGACAGATCCACTTGTAAATAGCATAAGAAAGACAATTTTCTCAGGACCGTGTGACTAATACACTCATCAATACACAAAACATGAGGCTCTGGATGACAAAACATTACTGATACTTTGGACAACAGTTTTAAAATTCAGGATGCTCTTGTTAAATTGAAGAATTGAGCCAAAATCAACAGAACAAGCACACACAGTTCCGCCAGGTGTTTCAAACCCAGGGGTCAGGAAGCTCCGAAACCAAGACCATCCTCGAAGCTAAACATCCACTTGGTAAGGCTCCCCACTCCTGTTTTCCCTCCCCGCACACAGTTCCGCCAGGGGTTTCAAACCATAGGGGTCAGGAAGCTCCGAAACCAAGACCATCCTCGCAGCTAAACACCCACTTGGTAAGGCTCCCCACTCCTGTTTTCCCTCCCCTGCCTCACTGCCACAGGGTGTCTGGACAGATGTCAACTACTGCCCCTCCATAGGATTTAACTCTACTACCCACAGCCTCTGAGCCCTCTCCTCCAGAGCCCTGCAATGAGGGGAGAGGATGACCGATTTGATATGACTTGAGGAGCCCACACTAGCAAATTTGCACTTTGAAACATCACATTAGCAACAGAAAAAAAAATAATCAAACACTTAAAGGTTAATGAGTAAGAGTAAAATGGCCTTTTCCCAAGGAGTGTCATAATGTGTCCCTGGCATTTTTAAAATGTGGTCACTAACCAGAAAGGGGGTGGGTGAGAAGATGAAGATCAGGTTTCTCTAACAATGCATTGTTTACCTGCCCAAATTCCGGAAACGATGACCTTTTAAAACTTAAACCCATCTTTTCTTTGAACTATAACCCTTTCCCAGACTCATCCTTAATTACACTTACTTTGTTGTCCACAATTAGCCAGTCAATATCCAAGCCCTGCCAATTTCACCTGCTAAGCAGTTCTCTGACTTCACTCTCATCTCCATCCTCTCACCCACCACTCTACTTCAAGTCTTCATCATTCCTCATCTAGACTAATACAGAAGAGTCTCAGAGGCCTCTCTGCCTTCCTATTCCTTTAGATCCATACTTCACAACATGGTTACTATGATTCAGCTAAAGTACATATCTGACCTTGAACCCTCCTTGTTTAAAGCTTTAGTCCTCATGGAATGAGATCCAAGTTCTCCAATGTGACATGAAGATTTCTGCAGTGGTGTTCCACAAGGAGTACCACCAGCTTCCTGTGTGGGGCATTTCTGAATGTCTCAATGTCTGGGGGATGGTAGTAGTATTTTGTGCCTAGGGGTCAGGAATGCTGAGCATCCTGTAGTATCCAAGACAGCTCACACAATGAACCATCCCACCCAGAATGCCACTGTGGAGAAACTCTGCTCATGGCCCCTGCCTACCTCCCCAGCCTGCTAGACTACAGCTCTTCTAGACTTGTACTCTCGTAGACTGCAACTACACAAAACTCCACTTCCCTAACACAACCATGCCTTTTTTTGATATTATACCTTAATTCTTGCTTCTGTTTGGATTAATTTCACTTGAAACCTGGAATGACTCTTCACTTTATTGACTTATCTTAAAACTTCAGCTTTCTAATTGTTATATGCTGAGTCTACACTCACTACTTTGCATTCTATGATTTTCTCCTTCACCTGACTAAGGTCCTTCTAGGCAGAAATTGTAGACACTCAGTGGACCTTATATAAACAAAACAAAAAACTTTGAGAGATGGATAGATGATTGGATGACTGGGTGAGATCAAAGGCTTTTATAAGGCTGATGTATACTTAGTCCAGGTGCCCACAGTATAGGTAATAAGTGCACTGTTTTCTTGCAACAATTGAAGTTTCAGATTAGGCCATCTGCCTTTAGTTCCAATATTCTAGTTTCACAGGTCATTCTATGCTCTTAATCTTCATTCACTAAACGCCTCTTTTGCAATGCCAGACAGCACCCTGCATGGCATTCCACTTACCCAAGCTGAAGATTGTAGGTTATGGCAAGCAGTTGGATAGGTACTTCTGTTTGGCAACTCTGTCTCCAGTCTGCTCAAGAATTCGGCAGTTTTGCTAGCAGAAACACAAGTCAGTGTTAGTGTCTTCATGAAAACAGAAATATCATTACTTATTGTGCCTTTGGGAACTAGCCTAGACTTGTATTAGGTGATGCCTAAAAGTGTCATAGGTAGGACAGTTTGAGTGCAGTAGAAAATCAAAACAAAATGCTATTACAAAACTGCATTATTGAAGAACATTAGTTTGAAAAGTATAAGTCCTAAAACTGAACCTATAGGAATAGATTCTGAACCTATGATTTTATTTTTCTACTTCCTGTACTTTGACATGGAAATAAATGCTCTCTCATATTCTAAAGTACGGGGCCCTAATTTCCTATCCGCACATTTAAAGCTTGACACTCAGACTTCACTATAAAATGAAACATTAATCCCTTATAATATCTCATTTCACACTGGTTTTACATGAGCCCTTCATCTCCTTTTCCCTGGTCATCTCATTTCCAGCATAGTTTTAACTACTTTCAGGATACACAGACCCTCTAATCCAGTAACTCTTAGCCATTTATCGATCATGGACCTCTTTGGGATTCTGAAAGCAGAAATAGATCCTCTGTTTACACACACACACACACACACACACACACCCTTGTATTTGATTTGTAAGAAGTGCTGTGGTTCTGGTCTGCATTTCTGACATGAAAGATTGGCCTAGACATGTCCTCAGAGTAAGTGAGAGGTTCTTTGACAGCATGGATGGACCTGGAGAACATTATGCTCAGCAAAATAAGCTGGTCAGAGAAAACAAATACCACATGATTTCACTTACATGTGGAAGCTAATGAAGAAACGAAACTACCAAGCAAAATAGAGACATACTCATACATTGAGAGCGGGCAGACAGCTCAGGGGCTGGAGGTGGGGAAAGGGATATAGCAAAAAAGAAAATAAGACAGAGAAAACTCATGGATATGAACAACAGTGTGGTGATTAGGGGTGGGAGGGTTTGAGGGGTGAATGCGTGGAAGTGGAAGAGGGCATAGAGGGGATCAATGGTAATGGGGAGAAAATACAAACCATCACCCTGATTTTGCCTCTCATGTACATCACGCATAGAATACTGGAATTGTTCCCTGGCCCTTACTTCCATAACTGGCCATTGATCCTACCTACCATTCTACCTACCATTGATTTATTTACATTCCTTTGTCCCTTCCCCATGTTATCTATGGGATTTGTTACCCCTCTATTCCATATTCGCAACCAAATATCTCATCAAGGCCTGATGTATAGTGCATCAGATCCTTCCTGCCTGCTCCCTATCTGCTTCCTTCCTTCTGGTATCCCTCTGCTTTCCCCTAATATTTTAGGTCTAATGCTAAGATCCAATTCACCAAGCACTTAGGGCATGGACATCAGAGAAAACACAAAAGGCCTGGCAAAAATAAATGATATCTAGTGGGGTGAAAATCAAAACAAGGAATTAGAAATTAAACAGAGATGCCAACATCATTTCAAATAATTATTTGAGTAGAGCATGTCATTTGAACAAGTTCAGAAGCTTGAGCTGGGAAAGAAAGAGCTCAAAGTTCAATAATGTACATAACCCTAACAAACATAAGGCTTCGGCAGTTGAGACACGCAGCCTTCCTATTTGTCTAGGATTGCTTATCTTGCCAAGAATAGACAAGGAGACTAATGAAGTCTCAGAGTCTGGGAGCTGCCCCAGTGTCTGGAGCTTTATGAAATCATCAGTCAAAAGTATAAAGAGAAGAGAGTTGCTACAAGTTTGGATGAGATTTCTGAATATCCTTAGCTGAGTGCAAACCACAGGAGAAAGCAGTGAAAAAGAAACACCATGACAAGCAAGGAAGAAACATTAGATCAAGTTGACTGGCAGCCCTGCACTGTGTTCTGACGGTTGCATTTTATCTGCCAATTCCAGCACGAAGCTTGCTGGGTATCTAACCACCAGGTTGGCCCTTGTGCCAATGTCACTACCCCACTTGTGCCACAAGATTAAATCACAATGACAGGGCCACAGGACTGTCACAGAAACGTGAGAAGTCTCTGGAGAATGTGGATTGCTCCCAAGTAAGTAACTATGCAAACAAGACAAGTTCCAAGTTACCAAACTAACTGGTATTGTTCTACTATTAGTACAGTGTCAGGTGGTTGAGTGTTGACCAATGGAAAGTGAAAGGAAGTGATGCACACCACCACTTCCAGGACCAAATAACTGTAAACTTCCCAGGCATGCACCTCCATACGTTTTCCCCCTACTGGCTGCCTGTGAAAGAGACAACCCCAGCACAAACTTTAAAGTCATATATATATATATATATATATGACTTTTAGACATTTAAATATTTAATGATATTAAACCCCAGCACAAACTTTAAAGTCATATACATATATGACTTTTAGACATTTAAATATTTAATGATATTAAGGAATTGTTGACTTTTTCTAAGTGTGAGAAGTTTTGTGATTATGTTTTGGTGTTTTTTTGTTTGTTTTTTTTCCAAGAAGAAAATGTGATTTTTTAAAAAATTTCTTTTGTTTTCTTTATTGATTAAGGTATTACATATGTGTCGTTATCCCCTCATCTGTGCACCGGGCCTCTAGTATTCCATAAGATGTAAAATCTGTTAATGGAGATTCATCAATGAAAAAAATTTTGACCTTTTTGAAAGGATAAAAAGTATAGAAAAGGTCACAGAGTGTGGATTGTGTGTCTGTGGATCATTTGACTAGCACAGAATTGCAAAAGACAATTCCTATAAGGCTATTTTTTGTGGTTAGAAAAGAACATTAGGGTTTTAGTGTTCAAGAAGGAATAAAAAATTAACTTAGACCTTTAGGAGGTTATGAGTCAGGCACCTACCACACTCCACACCTCAGGGCTAAGCACCTTTCTCTAGCTGCTCTGTTTATCTGGCAACTTTGCACCACAACTGGGCACATAAAAACATTCTAATAAAAATGTTAAAGCTAAACAGTTGTAATTAGAAAAGCTCCTTCTCTGGGGAAAAAAAAAAGCCAGTTACAAACCCTGGTACTTCTGTCTTGTTAGGAGTAGATGGGGCATGTTTACCTTCTTTCATCTCAAGTGACTCAGAAGTCTGCAGGGTGTGACCAGGTGATGTAAGGGAGTGAAGTGGGCCAGGAGTGAGGCACAGGAGCTCGGACTCAATGATAAATAGCAGCTGCCACTCAGGTCAGTGTTGGAGAGACCAGAGAGAGAAGAGAGGATTTTGACAAACTAGAGCATGATCTTCCCTAGAAAGGGGTCATCTGCTACTCAGCTCCAGGCTGTCACTGCCCCATGGGGACACAGCCGGCATTGCCAAATCCTAGTTTTTGTAGGTAGAATAAAAATGCTAACAACTTTTAATGTGAAATAGGTTGGCAATTAATACAAAAATTTTTGAAACACTGTGGGCTAACACTGTGCCAAGCAAAAAACAAAAACAAACAAACAAAACACACACACACACAACAAACAAGCACAAAAATAAAACCAAAGCAACAATGTCAGTATGAATGGATATTAGAAAGCTCAAATGTGGCCCCAAAGGCCACCTGTCTGTGAGCAGGTGATTTTATTTCTGCATGTCCAGGCTTGTGCATGTCTTAATTACATATTCTTTATATTCATTTTTAAAAAAAGGAAAAGACAAGCAAGGTTGGTTTCTAGTATTGAGGAGATAGTTGCTATACTGGTTTATGTATATCAGCTAATAGCATATTTCATATTTATTTCAATCACTAAAGAATATCATTTCATTTATAGTTTATAACTGCATGAAAATATTTGTATTAATACATGAAAAGAAATGGTGGGACACTATGAGATGCAAAAACTCCCAAAATATTTATAAACAAATAAAAATAATAAAATTATTAATGTGAACAATATATAAAGATCTAATAAATTAATTAGAAAAAGATGACCCAATAGAAAAGTGGGCGAAAGGTAGAAACCTAATTCACAGAGGAAGAAGCCCAATTACTAGCAGTAATAAAAACAACAACAATAATAGCTTAGAATGTGTATGGCGCTTATTATGTGTCAAGCCTGTTATAATCACATTATATATATTAACTTCATGACAACCTTGTGAGGGTACTAATATAATGCTCAAAATCATACAATACAGATAGTAAATTAAATGTCACAGCCAGGATCAGATCTGGGCAGACTGGCTCCAGAGTCCATGCTTTTGGTCACTATACTTAATTGCTTCTCATGAGCAATAACCATGTGAAAAGATATTTAACCTCACTAATAATAACTGTGGTGTTTACTAGCGTAAGGCTCAGCATATGCCATTCTGGGTTCCAAAGGACAATAATGTCCCAAACACCAGGAGGAAGACCTGTGGGGGGCTGGCAGCATGAGAATCATCGGTGGCGCTTCTTAGACGTCACCGGACTCCAGACTTGGTCTTTCTAATTCAATGTCTGCAGTGGGATCTGGGAATGTTTCTTAAACGCACTCCTGGCGATCTTGAGAACTATTATGGTAGTACATATGGATATTTAATATGCATAAGTACCTCAGGTCCACATTGTTCTGATTTATGAATAATTCTTATCATACAACACATTTCAAAACAAAACCTCAGCGTGTCTTAGGAATCTTCCGTGTAAGTATTATCAAACAGTACATTCTTCCTGTATTTTGCATAGCTTCACAAACATGAACTTTGCCACCATAAGGTTTAGGTGAACAATACCCCTTCTTACACTTGCACATGCATTCATGCAGGTAAAAAATAATTTCCTCAGTCTCTGCTTTGTATTTTAAAATACATGTTATAGAATAATCTAGATAGGTACTACTTTGCCTATGTCAGTTTCATATACTGGATGTGAACAAAAGACCTTAATTAGCAAGGTGAGAGAAAATGAATAGATACATGAGTTCCATTTAAAAGATCACAAGAATGAGAGGTATGAAACAAGACATAAATGTGAGGTAGTAACTTTGGGAGAGCTAAGTTGTATACTTAATCATAGTACTTTAAATCATTCTTTCCCCCTTGTTAAATTGGTCTTTAATGCTTTAATTTTTAATCACAAAAGTAATTCCTAAATATAATTATGGAGTCAGAAAATAGGAATAGGAAAGTGTAAAGAATAAAAAGTAAAAGTTCTACTAACATCCCTCTCAACCTTCCTCCTTTCCCCAGAGGTGAATACCATGACTTGTCAGGTATGTATTCCTCCAGACTGTCTTCCATTAATTGTCAAGAATTTGTTAAGAATGATGAATGGTGTTTCACTTTGGAATGGGGGCAGAAGTAAATAAGGTAAAGCAGAGACTGTTCTCCAAAATGTGTCTTTTCAACGTCCTGTACATATAACTGAACTACATTTCCCAGCCTCCCTTGCAATTATATGTGGCCTCCTATCTAAATTCTAGCTAATGAAATGTAAGCAGAAGTATAAGCCAACCCTGAAGTGACACACATCAGTAACTTACACATGATTCTTAAAGCTGTTCCCTCCTTCTGTTTGATGGCAGCTCCTAAAATGAGCTTGGAAGTTACTTGCACTTTAAGTTGCTTATTGCCTGGGGAGGAGAGAAAGCCAGCTGCTGGCTCAAACACTGTTCTTGGACCATCCCACAAGAAAGACATAAACTTCTTGCTCTTTAAGTTACTTAAAATTCAATGTATTTCTTTTTAAACCACAGCCTTTTCTACCCTAATAGAATTTTTTTCATACCTGGCATACCATAATTTTTTGGTTCTGCAAAACTGCTTCTTTATTTAACAATATCCTTGAGATTTTCCCACATTATCCTATAAGCTACCTTATTGATTTGGCAGCTGTATAGCATTCTATAATATGGATAAAAATAATATATTTTAAACACTCCTACTAATGGATAGTTATATTGTTTCCAAAAAATATTCTGGTACATACATCTTTGTGCACATGTATGAGTAATTTTCTAGGATATACATCTATAAGTAGAATTGTCTTCTAGTAGATGTACTTATAAATATATACATATGTTTAAGCTATGCATGACAGTGAGTGCCAAGCTGTTCTATACAAATTTATATTCTCACCAAAAATTAACTGTATGAAAGTACAATTCAGAACCACAGCCTGCCTCCTCTGAGTATTAATCCTATCCTGTCCCACACATTTCTGCTTATCTCAGTCACCTCCAAGTGGCCCACCTCACCCATCATCACTGTCTCTCTATTGTGTACCACCTCATACATTTGCCATTCTGTAGGACACACCCTCATCTACCCTCCCAAATTCTTCCACAGGGAAAGCAAACTCTTGATATGAAAAGAGCCAACAATTCTATATCCCAATCTCATTTCAGAAAGTCTTCCTAAAATACAAAATTACTATTAGGCAAACTCTAAGATAAAAATTGTTGCAGGCAAGATCTTATGGATGCTAAAATCCGTGGAGAAAAGTTTGAGGATAACAGGATATTAGAATAATAATAATAGTCTTAAAGTATCTTCCCCAATTACAAAGTATCAATTACAAAGGGAAAAACAAAAATTTTACAGTAGAGAGTGCCTTAACCAAACAAAGTTAACATCACCAGTAGTAAGGATATTAACATCACGTACCCTCTGATATGATGCTGAGGACACAGAATCACTTCTTAGTGTTCTGAAATTTTAAACCTCAATCTAATCATGAGAACACATTAGACAAACCCGAATTTGAGGTACATTCTACAAAGTAACTAACCAGAGTGTCAAGGTCACAAAAGATCAGAAGATGAGGAAAAAATGTCATAAATTGGAGGAGACTGAGTCATGGCCACTACATATATTATGTGCTCCTGAATTGGATTCTGAAATAGGAAAAGAGCTCTGGGGAGAAATTGGTGAAATTCTAATAAAGCCTGTAGTTTACAATGCTTTACCAATGATAATTTCCTGGTTTTTATAATTGTACTATGGTTACATAAGATAATAGCATTAGGGGAAGCTAGGTGAAAAGTTTACTGGAAAACACTGTACTATTTAGCAACTTTTCTCTAAGCGGAAAATTATTCCAAAAGTAAAAGAGAAAAATCTCCTTAAAAGAGTTCCCTAAAAGGAGCTATTTTCTTCTCACACTACACATATTCCTCAGTGCCTACAGGTGAAGCAGACATCCAATTTGCTCCCCATGCTGCTTCTACATCATTACTTGTTCCCCCATCACCTGCAAAAAATGTATGTTCCTGTAACATCCAGACATCAGTATGCACCATCCACTTTGCTATTGTCATCTCCCAACCATCTGGTCAACTACTGCTCCTTTGTTTAAGCCCTTCCCCTCTATCTTTACAGTCATCAACAGGGATATGCTCCACCTCCTCCCGCCTTTCAGCCCTAGGCTATTTCCTGATATCCTCATCTTTAATAGCTCTTCACTTTGCCTGAGCCACACTCCTAGAGGTCACACCATAGACTTTACCATCTTTAACAAATGTCCTCCCTGCAAAATATAAAGTGAAAAATCCTTCTCTTGGACAGAACTTTCTAGCATTCATGTTCTTTGCACAAACACCTCACCACAACAATGTTCCAAACCATTGTTTCCTCCTCTTTCCCACCTTTCTTTACTCATTGTACAATTTAGATAGTGTAGTCCATTCTCACAATCTGTCCTTTACAAATGCCTTCAATTCTCTCCCTCCTTTCTCTCTCTCTATCATATTTGCCTGGAAAAAAAACAAACAAACCAGAAAAAGTCAATTGTCTGCCTCCTCTGGGTTTGCCCCAGAACAAGTGACTCAAACTTGGGGAAAATAACGTAGCAGGAGTTTGGCACGATAGGTATGAAGGGGGGTGGAGAAGTAGTGTGGCAAATTGTTTTCACATGAAATTCATGAACTCCAGCTTCACCCAATAATTATATTCTATTTCACTTATGAATTCTACTCAATATCTTATCTGTTCCACCTGACAATGTACTCTCATCTGACAATCCCCTCATACTTCAGTGAGAACAATGAAAACATGGTCTTTTATCTTCCCCAAACCAAGTCTTCAAGTCTCCCTGTTTCTGCATCCATTTTCTTTTAAAAACACAAGTATAAAAGAGTACTTCCTCACTTAAAGTAAGGGAAGTGATCTCTTTTTAACCGTTAGCTAATCCATTGATTGCATATGCTCAGGAACCTATCCACATATATCTTTTCAAGGTCTTTATTACTTCTGCCATTTCCATTCTGTCCAGCCTCTCCCTCCTCTACTGATTTATTTCTATCAGTACCATGCACACCCGGTTTAAGAAAACTCTGCCTTCTTGATTTTGGGTGGTGAACACATAATACAATATACAGATAATGTATTATAGAATTGTACCTGAACATATATAATTTTATTAACCAATGTCAGCCAAATAAATTCAATTGAAAAAAGTAAGAAAAAAAAAGAAAAGAAAAGAAAATTCCCTTGATCCCACAACCCCATCCAGCTGCTGCCTCATTTCATTGCCCACCTTCTCAGATTACTTAAAACAATAGTTAGTTGATAAATGCCATCTCTATTTCCATATCTCCTTCTACTTCTGAATCTGTTCTAATAAGGTTCCATCCCCACCATCATACCCAAGTTATTCCTGTCAGGATCACAAATGACATCCTTACAGCTATATTCACTGGTCCTCTTCTCCTATGACCTTTCAGTGGCCATGGAGAATTGACTCATCTCTAATTTTGGAAACACATCTGTCTTGATTTCCATGACACCACACTCTTCATTTACCCTACCTCTCAGTTGTTCTTTCATATCTATCTAAACTCTAATTTGTAGAACTCCTCTGTATTTGGTGGGCCTCTTAAATTCACAACTTCTTTTTTTCTTTTTTAAATATTAAAAAAAATTTTTCAACTATAGCTAATATACAATATCATATTAGTTTCAGATATACAGTATAGTGATTAGCCAAGTATACACCTTATGACATGATCACCACAATAAGTATAGCACCCATCTGGCATAATACGTAGGATTTACAATATATTGACTATATTCCCATTACTATTTTTACAACTGGCAATTTGTACTTATTAATCCCTTTCACCTATTTTACTCATTCCCTCAACCTCCCTCCTATCTGGCAACCATCAGTTTGTTCTCTGTATCTATGAGTTTGTTTCTGTTTCATTCATTTATTTTGTTTTTAGATGATACATATAAGCAAAATACAATGATATTTGTCTTTTTCTGTCTGACTTATTTTATTTACTATAATACTTATATTGTCCCAAATGGCAAGATTTATTCTTTTTATGGCTAAGTAATACTTCATTGTATATATGTACCACATCTTAAGTGATTTTATTCATTTTCATGGCTTTATATTTACATGCTCAGAATTTCTAAACTTCTACCTCCCACTTACCTACTCACCCAAGCACCAAATTCATATGTACAACTTCCCATTTGCTATCTCCCAGGCATCTCAAATGTAGCATGTTAGAAAGCAAATTTTTGATATGTTTCTCTTTTTAAAAGAATAGTTTATTGATTTTGAGAGAGAGAGGAAGAGAGAAGAGAGAAATATCAATGTGAGAGCATAACATGATTGGCTGCCTCCTGCACACCTTCTACCCATAACCCGGGCATGTACCCTGACTGGGAATGGAACCAGCAACCAGCAACCTTTTGGTGTACGGGAAGATGCCCAACCAACTGACAAGGGCAAACCTTTGATATTTTTCTTCCCAAAACTTGATCTTCTAATAGTCCTCATCTCAGAACATGGCACCATTATACATCCAATACATCAAATCAGAAATTTAGTAGTTATCTGTGATTCTTCCTTCTTCCTCATCCTCAAAAATGTCTTATTGATTTTCATGCAACATATACCTTAGCGCACCCACCCCCACCCCCCTTATCCATGGGGGATTCCAAGATCCTCAATGGATGCCTGAAGCTATGGATACTATCAACTTCACACATACTATGTTTTTTCCTAAACATACATACCTGCAATAAAGTTTAACTTATAAATTAGGTACAGTAAAAGATTAAAAACAATAACTAATAATAAAATAGAACTATTATAACATATACTATAGTATAATAAAAGTTACGTGAATGTGGTCTCTCTCTGATCATCTATACAGCTATTAAGTGATTAATGGGCAGGTAACATAATCAGCATGAATATGCTGGACAAAGGGATGATTCACATCTAAGGCCAAATGAAACAGGATAATACCAAATTTCATCCAGCTACTCAGAATGGTGTGCAATTTAAAACTTACAAATTGTTTATTTCTGAAAATTTGGACCATGGTTCCAAAATTGCAGGAAAGCAAAACTGAAGATAAGGAGAGACTGCTGTATTACTCTTCTCCGCATTGACATTGCCCTAATCTGAACTACCGCCAACTCTTACCTGACTACTGCAGGGATGTTTGTACAGGCATACCTTAGAGATATTGTGAGTTTGGCTCCAAACCACCACAATAAAGTGAGTTAGGCAAACTTTTTTGGCTCTCAAGTGCTTATAAAAGTTATGTTTACATTATACTGCAGATTATTAAGTGTGCAATAGCATTATGTATAAAAAATTTTTCAGCCAGCTGAGCCGGTGTAGCTCAGTGGTTGGATGTCGACCAAGGAATCAGGAGGTCATGGTTCAATTCCCAGTCAGGGCACATGCCCAGGTTTGGGGCTCTATCCCCAGTGGTGTCATGTAGGAGGCAGCCCATCAATGATTCTTTCTCATCATTGATGTTTCTATCTCTCTCCCTCTCCATTCCTCTCTGAAATCAATAAAAATATTTTTTTAAATGTGCAGCCCTGGACTAGTGAACCAAGGAATCAGGAGGTCATGGATCAATTCCCAGTCAGGGCACATGCCCAGGTTTTGGGCTCTATCCCCAGTGGTGTCATGTAGGAGGCAGCCCATCAATGATTCTTTCTCATCATTGATGTTTCTATCTCTCTCCCTCTCCATTCCTCTCTGAAATCAATAAAAATATTTTTTTAAATGTGCAGCCCTGGACTAGTGGCTCAGTTGGTTGGGCCATTGTCTTGTGCACCAAAAGATTATGGGTTTGATTTCTGGTCAGGGCACATACCTAGGTTGTAGGTTAGATCCCTGGTAGGGGTGTGTATAGAAGGCAACTGATGATGTTCCTCTCTCACATCGATGTTTCCTCTCTCTCCCTTTCTCTCTCTCTAAAAATCAATAAAAACATATCCTCAGGTGAGGATTAAAAAATAAACAAGTGCATACCTGGATTAAAAAATGCTTTATTCCTAAAAAATGCTAACCATCATCTTCAGCAAGTTGTAATCTTTTTGTTGGTGGAGGGTCTTGCCTGAATGTTGATGAAAACGCAATATATGTGAAATGCAATAAAGCAAAGCACAATAAAACAAGCTATGCCTGTACTGGCTCCTCCATTTTCATTTTTGTCTCCTCAAACTTATTCTCAACACAGCAAAATAAAGTAGTCATTTCTTTTAAAAGAATAAAAAGCTTCTGAAGGTTTATCCTTGTGGCTTGAATAAAATCCAGGCTCAACCCTGCGCCACAGCCTGAATGATGTCTGACACCTTTCTAACTTGTCAACTTCATGTTTTCTCTTTTCTTTTTCCACTTCAACTCACATATGCCAACTTTCTTTCAGGTTATGAAATATTAGAGGCCCAATGCACAAAATTCGTGCAAGAGTAGGCCTTCCTTCCCCCGGCTGCCGGCACCAGCTTCCCTCTGGTGCTTCTGCCCAGTGCTCCCTTCCTTGATTCTCAGCATGGTTGGTCCCTTCTCATGCTTCTATCTTCAGTTCAAATGCCATTTTCTCAGAGTTAGGACTTCCCTATCATGCTAAGGAGATTCTCCCTTCCCGGTCCCATTATTCTTGATCTCTACCACTATGCATCCTCATAGGAATGATTATAGTCTGTTATGCTCTGTATTTCTTTGTTAGCTTGTTTATTATCAGAATTTCCACATTTGATCATGGAGCCATGTTTTCTCTATTCACAACACACACCTAGAACCTACTAAGCTAATGCAGTGCTAACCACATGCCAGGTGCTCATTGTTGAATAAATGAAACCATATTTCTTAATGCTAACTATTACCAACTCATTTGTGTTTTTGTCAGTGTAAAGAAATAAAAATTGTATTTGTGTTTCTCTGGTAATTGGTGAGGCTGAATATTTTTATTGATTTATATTTATTCTCTCTTAACTGCTTTTTCAAGCCCTTTGCCAAGTTTTCTAGAGTTGTCTTTTTCTTATTAATTTGTAAAAGTTCTATGTGAAATTAAGCCTTTGTCTATTACTTTTGAGGCAAATATTTTCTCCTAGTCAATCACTTACTTGTACCCTTGTTCACTGAGATGTCTATTTTATTCTATAGTCAAATCTGTACTTTTTCTTTATGGCTTCTGAGTTATATATAAGGCTTAGCAAAAAGTTTCTACACATTCTTCATTATATTTGATTGTGTTGACTCAATACAACTTGTCAAATTGTCAGTCCTCTTGAAATGGATTTGACCTTTTATCAATAACTTAAATACTAAATTCCCATTTTTGGGGTCTGTTTATAGACTCTCATTTAATAAATCTACTTATTAAAATGCCAAGAACACTTTGTTACTATCATATCTTTATACTGTATATATATAATACCTAGTACAACAAGCCTCTCTCATGTCACTTCAATTTTTCATGTTTAAGTTTGTCTATTTTTGAATATTTTCTCTTTAAAATTGATTTATCAAATTCCACAAGAAGTCCTGTTTAATTTAAACATTAACAGGAAGGGAAATATCATCCTTGATTTGATCCACCCTTTATAGTAAATAGATGGTATATATTGATTTTCATCTTCTTTTAGGTATTTTATTTTATATGCATCTATGTATTAGACTTATATGCACCTGTCTTATAGTGTGGATGGTTATTGCAAATAAAATTTTTCTTTCAATTACATTTCATAATGGACTTTTTATGGCATATAAGAAAGACAGAAATGTCTGAATATAATTTGAGATTAATTCATGTTAGTTGAATTATTTGTATTAGTTTTAATAATTCTTTAGTTGATCCCTTGGGGATGGTTTTAGATAGAAAATCAGAGGCACTTCTTTCTTCTTTTTCAATATTTAGTTCTTTCTTTCTTTCTTAGAAATAGAAACTGTGTCTAATTATCTATCTAAAAATCAGGATCAGTAACAGCAAGCACTGGAAAGCTGCATTCTTTATGATTTCAAACAAAATCTATCACTTTCTTTGAAGGTTTGGTAGAACTCACAATAAAACCACCTGGTCTAGCATCTTTTTTAGGTAAGGTCAAACTACATTTTCTCTTCCATTTATAGTTTTTATTCTAATCAGACATCAAGTCTAGTTGTATATATTTTTCCAGGAAATAATTTTTGCACCCACATTTCCTAATTAAACAGTTAGAAATGAGCGTAGTATTTTTCTCTTCCAGAATTTTGATTATGCTTCCTTTTGTGTCTTTGGAATTCTTCTCTAACCATTACTCAGATAAATCAAAATTTGTCTCTTCTATCAGAATTTTCAAAACAAAAAAAAAAACCCCAAAAAGCTTAGTTTAATTTATAGATCATAAAAATGTTTCTATTTCATCATGTTTTAAAAATTTTCTGTATTTATTCCTTCCTTTTATTCATTTGTATTTATTTTATGGTTATAATTCTATTTTAGTAAAGTGCTTTGTTCTTTTATTTTCATTTTTACTAAATACTTTAAAAACCTAGTTTTTGTAAATCACTTTATAGCCACAGTCTACAATTTTAGCATGGGATATTTTAAATTTTATATTCTTTTATATCGAAGTAATTTGTAATTTAATTTTTGGTTTTATTTTTTTTACCCTAAAGCTCATTTCAGAAGGTAATTCAAAAAATATTTTAAGTGGATAGAGTTTAAAATTTCTTATTGCTTAACATCTAATTTTATTACATTTTTCTTAAGAATGGTGACTTTCTAGGATTTGGGCTTTTTTTGGGGATTTAAAGAGAGTCTGAGGACTTAGTTATGGCCAATGGTAGTATGGTAGTTAAGTCGGTATTTGTAAAGAATATGCATTTTCACATACTGGTTACAACACTGTAACTGTGTCTACCTAATACTGGGGAGTTATTATTATTCAAATCACATATTCCTTAAGCAGTTCCTTTTAATTCATTAAATCTATTTATTTCTATGAAGAATTAGTTAAATAAAAGGGAAATCTGGCAAACCCATCTATGTTATAGACTTCAGCAGTTTTGTTTTATATATTTCAAATCTATATTGATAAAGATTTATAATTCACATTATCTTTTGGATTATATATTTTATCTACATAAAATATCCTTTATCCTATTGCTTTTCACCTTGAATTCAATTTTGTCTCATTAATATTGCTACATCTGCCTCCTTTTGTTAGCATTTATGGATATATATTCCATACCTTTTTTTAGTGTGTTACTTATTATTATTTTTAATCTTTATTATTGAAAGTATTATATATGTCCCCTTTTTTCCCTTTGACCCCATCTATCCCACCTTCCCCACACTATTATTTGTGTCCATGGGTTATGCATATATATGCACACAAGTTCTTCGGTTGATCTCTTCCCACCCACCCACACCAGCCTTCCCTCTGAGGTTCCACAGTCTGTCCCATGCTTCAATGTCTCTGGATCTATTTTGCTCATCAGTGTATTTTGTCCACATATGAGTGATATCATGTGAAACTTCTTTTTCTCTGACTGTCTTATTTCACTTAGCACAGTACTCTCCAGGTCCCTCCATGCTGTCTCAAAGGGTAAGAGATCGTTTTAAAAAAATATATTTTATTGATTTTTTACAGAGAGGAAGGGAGA
>NW_005353405.1:290468-303233 GCF_000412655.1 Myotis brandtii
TCTATGGTGTTAATGTACCACAGCTTTTTTTATCCATTCATCTACTATTGAGCACTTGGCCTGTTTCCAGATCTTAGCTATTGTAAATAGCACTGCTATGAACATAGGGCCCATACCTTTATTTTCAACTATTTTGTTTTATAGATAACTCCTATCATAGCTTATAGCTAGATTTTTATTTTCTATGCATATAGCCAGTTTTCTTTAATGCAATTAAGAGCTTTTCTTTTAACAAGGAAATCTAGCCTATGTGCCTTTTATGTGATTGTTGACTATTGCATATAAAAAGTCCACCCACCTTGCTGCCTTTGTTGTAATGATCAAATTTTCATTTGTTGTATTTTTTCTCCTAAAGTCTTTATTTTATATATCCTGTTTATACATATATAATTAAATATAAAAATACGTAATTATATATGTTTTTATATCAATATCTACAATTTACAAGCATTCACTCATGCAAAGAAACAAATATTTACTTCCTATGCCCCTCTCTTCCTTCTGCCTCTTCTAGGACTAAAATCTTCCATGATTTTAATTTTACCTAATCTTGATTCTTAATTTTTTTTTAAAATATATATAAAACAATCATATACTTGACCATAAATGTTGCTGTCTTTCTTTTTTTTAATCACTATTTTTTTGTTAATCCTCACTCAAGGATATTTTTTCTACTGATTTTTGGAGAGAGTGAAAAAGAGGCAAGGAGGGAGAGAGAGAGAAAAAGAGAGACACATCGATTGGTTGCTTCCTGTGTGCACCCCAACCTGGGCTGGGGATGAAATCTGCAACCCAGGTAGGTGCCCTGAACCTGGAATCATAGCCTCCATACTTCAGTGTGCGGGCAGATGCTCCAACCTTTGAGCAACACTGGCCAGAACTGTCCCTGTCTTTTTTGTTCAGAATTGTTCTGGCAGGTTATCTCCTCCTCCTTCTTGGATGCATTATTTGTTTGACCAGAGTTCTTTTTGTGGTATTTTTGTTTGTTTGTTTGTTTTTCAGTAAGGATCTTAGAACTCACATACAACTGATAAACGTGGTGATGCAGATAGCTTATGTTAGGGGGAGGGGTAAACATATTTCCCCAGAGATAGAATGTTTATCAGGAGCACTTTTAGTGCCCAGGGGCCTTCTTAGTGAATGATCTTGTGTCCACAAGTTCTGAGGCTTATCCTTGGGGGCAAGGGCCAGAGTCAGCTGATCCCTCTCTCTCACTTCCTCCTCTGCTGGCCTGTTTGTATCCCTTCAGACTTTGCTTCACTTTGCCTCCAAGCACTATGCTAGATTTCTAACATGGATTATACTGATTAATCTTATTTTGCACTAGCAACAATTTCTAGCCTCACCCCATGCCAAACAAGAGGAAATGAAGGTTCAAGGAAGTTAAATAATGTTCTTCAACTAGTAAGCAGAGAGGTTAAAGTTTGAACCCAGATAGGCAGTCTAATCCCAGATCTGCCCTCCCAAGAGGGTAGCACTGATACCAGGTTCCAGTGATGAGATAATTAAGTGAAATGATTTTGAAATAAACTTTTATCTTTTACCATTTATTCACTACATACTGAGAAAGACAGAAACGATCCCTGACAGCCAGGCACTCAGAGCTTGGCCCTCGTGCTCTCCTGTTGAAAGTAATTTCATACAATAGCAACATCCAAAGAGGTTACTCTGTGACTGTGATGGGTCATGAGAAAAATAAGACTATTCCATCACATGTCTGAGCAAAAAAAAACATGAATCTTTCTTAACCACAATAGTGACCAAACACCCCAAAATTCTGACTAATATGAGTGACTACTGCCTCTGTATCAATTACAGAATTAATCTCACTCACGTCTGCCTCAAACCCTCCCTCCACATCACCTGACCCAGGGCCAGCTCTTTCTTATCAGTCATTTCTAATACATCTTTATTACAGTGGCCATGACATCTTCTTACTAAGGTGGCCCACGTGTGGCTAAGGCATTGAGAATTCATTTTATGAGCAATGGGAAATAATCGAGGCTTTTAGAGTAGGGTAGGGACATGACCAAAGTTGTGCTTTAGGAAATGAAATCTGACAAAACATTTAAGACAATCTGGAGGAGAGGAGGAGACTCTTGGCAATGACAGTTCTGACTCTGTTCCCGTAGTCCAAAGGATGACGAGGACACAGAAGCGACAATGCAGTGGCATGTGATAAATACCTATGTGAAGGTGGTGGCAGCAGAATGAAATGAGGTCGTGTGCACTAGGACATCTGCAGGAATACTGAGAGTGGGTGAAAATTTTGATACGGTCTTACCATCAACATGATTTAACATTCAGGAGGCAGAGACTCTCGCAGATCAGATTTCCCATAAAAAGTTCAGTCTTATACTGAGCAAAATAGAAAATTCTTGTATCTATAAGTTCACTTCATTAGCATAAGATAGTTATGAAAAGCATGACTTTTGATTCACCTTACTTGGATTATAAAATGTGAGGTTGGATTTAAGCCTACCATATGGATAAGGGATCAGTTTAGCCCTTAAGTGTCTTTTGGAAGCTCCCATGAAAGGCATTAGAAGTTTGTGAGCATACTAGAAGGCAAACTTGAGGCCTAGTTATGCATATTCAGCAGACCTGTCTAGCTCCTCTGCTCTAAGAAACTAAAATAGATGAAGATGTGCCTCCTAGGAATTAATCACACTATTATTCAAATGGAAATAAAAGAAATGCATGGCTCCAATGGCAGAAAACTTCCCACATTATAATCCACAGGCTCAGCACAAGGGGGCACTTGGCAGTTTAGAAATAGGAACTATTTTGAAATGAGCTCGATTCCAAGATTTTTCCAAACTTGGCTTTTAAGAACTGAGCTCCTTCTCCCCTAGAAGAAACTGTACCTAGGAGTAGAGTATAGGCAGGGAGGTCACAAAACCCATGTATCCTACAAGTAAGTTTAGTTGTGGTACTAACCCAGTGTTGGATCTGGAAGAGGATTTTATTCACATATAAGGAAAATCAGAAAAGACATGCTTCCTCAGTTTTCCTTTGGCTAGATAAAATTTAGATCTTGGTAGGAAGAAACAGAAGTCAACTTTGCCCAAGTTTTTCCTCTCTGCACTGACCTACCCTAAAGTCTTCTCCACAGGTCCCTCATGTGGCTACAGTGCTTATCACCCCACCCTGGGCAGATGTTATTATCTCTCTTCCCTAACCCTTCACATCTCTAGACCAAGATTTGGCTACATTGCTTACTGTCTCTGTGACTTTGAGCAATTTAAATTACCCAATTATCTATCTGTAAAATAAAGATGATATAACCCTAGTAGGGCTAATCTAAAAATCGAATGAAAAATATATATGTTATGCATAGTACACCCGACACTCCACAGGTCCCCAATGATACAGCAGCAGCTTATTATTACTTTGGTTATTTAAATTAACTAAGACACCTCACCTAAGGATATGTTTATTGATTTTAGAAAGAGAAAGGGAGAGAGAGAGAAACATCTATCAGTTGCCTCTCACATGCACCCTGACCGGGGATGGAACCCGCAACCTAGGTATGTGCCTTGACCAGGAATCCAACCCACAACCTTTTGGTGCATGGGACAATGCTCCAACTAATTGAGCCACCTGCCCAGGGCAGTACTTTATACTTGCAAAAAAAAACTACACAAATGTATAACCTATTACATTTAATGGTTATTAGATGTGAATTAACATTTTAAATGTTTAAAAGATGCACAATTCTCATGTTTTCAGCAAATCCCTAAGAAAACATTGTTTTTCCTAACACTCACACACAAAATGCATCTGACTACCCCCCACAAATCCTACCTGAGACCCCACTATTGGTTAAATAGGCTCAAATTTAAACTTTCTCTACATCCATCAAAAAATGATTAAAAGATGACTCTAATCCTCAATATAAATTCCATTTAAAACTTTTAATGCTAAGGTTTTACTTAATGTTTTAAATAACCTAAATCACAATATCCTCCCTTGATATATATATAAAAAAAGATCCACAACAAAAGTTTCATTAACTGTTGCTTCAAAACCTCAAATCTAGTAATACTGATAATAGAAAAGGCCATCCTGAAAAGTACCACATTTGACTTTTTATAAGTAGTAAATATATACAGAGAGTAAAAATAATAGTAACAACTACACCAAGGTTAAATGTCGATTTCTACCCTTCACTTTCATGCTCACAAATCCTAGAACTAACGCTAAATTGTGAAATTTGAGTCTGTCCCAGCCACAGTAGCAGACTTAATGCACCATTAATCTGGTCTGTTCTCAGCTGCCAATTGAAATTTTCACAGTCATTTGATTTTTAAGGAAAGGAGAGTACTGCAGAAGTGCATTCCAGAGGTCTTTTCATAAAAACCATCCTGTGTGCTCCATCTGCACGTGCAATCTGCTGGGGTATTTTCAGCCAGCTTGCCTGGGCAGATTAATGCATACAATTAGAAAGCAACCTCACAGGCATTCAATAAACTGCCTTCATTATTACACTCAGGAGAGTCCCTTTGGATGTCAATAAAAGCCTAGTTTTCTGCCTGTTAGCTAAATAATTGACAACACTAAAAATAATCAGAAGCAAATGAACGAAGTCAGGAACAAGGTGTTAAGAAAGAGCACATTAAGATTCCCGTGGTGGTGCCCCAAGATGCCATCATGAGCTTTTTCGCTAGCAACTTGGATTTACAGTCTGCTCAAGTCCATGATCACCCTTCTCTACAGAAAAACAAGGACAACAAAACCGTTCCTTGTTTGCTATTTGAACCACACATCACAGCACGCTGAAAATGGTAAGGACATGAGGTATTGACTAGTTTGAAAGAATTTCTTACTTGTGTTTCTATTTTGTGTTTCTTGGTTTGACAGTTTTATGAGAATCTAATTTTGGGGTAGGAAGGTGGGGGGAAGATGAAGAACAGCCTGGTGAAATCTTTGCGCTATTAAAATTCTAACAGCTCTCCTAGACAAATTTTCCCCATAAACTGACTCTAAGAAGGTATTACCAAGACTTCTCATGCAGAGTTTCCATCTTTTCTAAGAAGTCCCTTTCATATTTTTAGTTATTATAATGGTCATTCCTTTCGTGAACTATTGGTCTTTATTTTTTAATATATTTTATTGATTTTTTACAGAGAGGAAGGGAGAGGGATAGAGAGTTAGAAACATCGATGAGAGAGAAACATCGATTTAGCTGCCTCCTGCACACTCCCCACTGGTTATGTGCCCGCAGCCAAGGTACATGCCCTTGACCGGAATCGAACCCGGGACCCCTCAGTCCGCAGGCCGACGATCTATCCACTGAGCCAAACCGGTCAGGGCAACTATTGGTCTTTTAATGTCAAAATAGTTAAAAATACTCTTTAAAAAACTTATAAATATACACTTCTTGTGTTTCTCAATAGGCTTTAAAAATCAATTTGAGATACTTCACATTTTTAGCCAACTTCTCTTTTCCCTGGTTAACTGGGACTCTCACAATAAGCAGAAGAAAGATCAAGAGTGAAATGTGCGTGTAATTGAATTCAGCTCCACTGATGGTTGTGAGGTGGCTGCAGGTATAACATTTTTCTTCAAAGAAAAAGGATGATTGATCTCTGGCATTCAGTAAAGCACAAATTCAAGAAGCTGGAAGACTATGAAAGAAAGGAATTGGGTGACACAATCTCCATGTCCTTTGAAACTATCGCTCATCCTTCACCTTACCATGTTAAAACTCTCCAGGAAAAGGACTCATTCAACGTCCCAGTTCTTACCTACAACCCCACGTTGGTAAGCAGGCCTCCCCTTTTTCTAGTGTAAAACTAGGATGCCACAGGATAAATATATTTGTTCTTATTGTATCTCTAGGCTACAACTCTCATCTATTCTCTACCCATAAATAGAGCTCAATAATAGAGCCCTTCATTTATTGCCTCTCTTCTGCCATCTCTCTAAGACAGAGAATTTCTGGTGTTTAGCTTTCTACCAGCTCCCTCACCCCACATTCCTACCTTAGAAGAAGAGTAGGGAAAGACAAGGTGTGAATTCTATGTCTCAAATGAGGACAATGCCTATTTTATTTTATTTTTTATTTTTTAAATACATTTTTATTGATTTCAGAGAGGAAGGGAGGGGGAGAGAGAGATAAAAACATCAATGATGAGAGAGAATCATTGATTGGCTGCCTTCTGCACGCCCCCCACTGAGGATCGAGCCCGCAACCCAGGCATGTGCCCTTGACTGGAATCGAACCTGGGACCTTTCAGTCCACAGGCCGACGCTCTGTCCACTGAGCCAAACCAGCTAAGGTGGCAATGCCTATTTTAACTTAGAGAAGATAATGTCATTCATTAGTACTTCCACCCAACCCCATTTCATCCCCCACTCATTTTCTAGCCTGGGTAGTAGAGGCCAAGTACCTAACTTGCTTAGGGGCCAAGTGAAGCACTGACAAAGTTCTTTCCTGGTTCCTACCTCTTGAGTCTTAAGGCAAGGAGGAGCTGCTTACCGCAGAGGCAGAATAATTTCAGTGAAATGAGAAAACAAGAACACGCTGTACTTATAAGAGCAGCATGATTTAGGGTGTTATATATGCTCACCCCAACACCAGAATAACCTTAAATTCTGCAAAGGAGGTACAATGATGGGAAGAGAAGAGAGGAGGGAGTCAGAGAGCAATCCATGTAAAAGTGTGCGAGGCCAATGACTAGGTCTCATGGGCCAAAAATCTCTGCACAGTCCTGGCAAAATCAAAGTTGTCTGATCCCATTCAACAAGGACCTCTATAAAAAGTTTCAAGTCCCTAAAATATTCAGGCACTTTTATGCCCTTTACAGAAGATATTTTATTTAATCTTCACAGATAGGCCTATGTAGGGAGATTATCAAACCTATTTAATTTTTTTTTCAAATGAAGTTCAAAGAGGTTTAGTAGTTTTGTCCAGGGTCATATCTTGGAAACAGCGCTAGGACTTTGAACCCAGATCGGCTTGGTTTGAATTCTACCACATTTGGAATTAACCAAAGGAAATATGTTCCTTTGGTTTTGTCTACTCTTTTAAGCAGTATGCAGGTAACCTAACTACATAGAGTTAGCACACAAGCTTATCTTTAAAGCCTATATAACAGAGTGGATTATCTACATCATACAGCACAGTAGTTAGTTGTCCTGTACGTGTTAGCTGCTGTTATTCACAAATCACACTGGAAAAAGTACCTCAGTGTATGACCACCAATTGGCAGTTTTGCCAATAATTGCTAATTAATTTCTCAATTCTTGTCTACAAAAATACCCATGTGTGATAGTCCTCAATCCATCAGATAAATGCCTAGTTAGTTTAGATTCTGTGGTGGTACTTTTTTTCAAACACCCGCTTCCTTATGTCTGTGTCTTGGAATTCAGTATAATCAGAAGTACCCCAAGTCACCAAAAAATAAAGCCCTCCACGTTATTTATAATGAAGAATTCCTTAGAGTTTGCAGTAATATTTCTAATCAAATGACTACTAAAAAATACTTTGGTGAGTATAGATATTTCCAACCTTAGGACCTCGCTTACATAATGAAGAAGTTCAATTACATAATTAATATAACAGCCAATAATCAAATACCAGATGTTTTGAAAAGTTACCACCACCTAGCAGAATGAATAATATGGTCATAAAGGTACAAAGCTCTGAAAACATAAACTTACTATTGCTGATGCTCTCTAAATGCTTCTCTTCTGAGGTTTTCTTGAAGTCTTTTTTTCTCCTCTAGTTTTTTGCTCTGAAATTATAAATATAAAAATGTAATGTATTAGAGAAACTTAAACAGAATCATGGTGTTCACGTTACCCAGTGGCCAAAATCATTAGGCTTTAGCGGCCTCAATAGTCTAATACGGTACTGCCGGGGCTTCCCAGATGGCATCCCTCTCACGGCCCATGGGTACTACACTGACAGCCAGGAGAAACCAGTTCTTTCATTGGCTCCCCTCTGTCAACCTGATTGGTATAATCACACAATCAGTATTTCAAATTTTCATTCCTTAGTTTAAATGACAACAACATTTATATTTTAAGCAGTGTTTTTAAAATGTTCTAAGAGAAACATGAAATTTCCACACCAAGTATGTTAAATTAAAATTATAATGAATGGTTAAATAGTTCAGACAACATTTACATATACTAAAAAAATCAGAAAAAGATTTTCAGTAAGTCAACCCAATGCCTTTCTGACTTAGAATCAGACACTTAAAGCTGCTGAGAGACGCAACAGAAAAATGCCATTAAAAAGCCATCATTTAAATAGAAAAGAATTCTCTCTTTATAAACTGGTTGTTTGGTACCTGGCCAGTGTGGCTCACTGGTTCAGCTTCAACCTATGAACCAGGAGGCCACAGTTTGATTCCCAGTCAGGGCACATGCCTGGGTTGCAGGCTTGATCCCCAGTGTGGAGTGTGCAGGAGGCAGCTGATCAATGATTCTCTCTCATCATTGATGTTTCTATCTCTCTCTTCCTCCCCCTTATCTCTGATATCAATAAAAAAATTAAACAAAAATAAATAAATAAATAAATAAATAAATAAATCCTATATAATGAAAGGCTAATATGCAAATAGACCGAACGGCAGAACAACTGGAACAACCATACAACCGGTCGCTTTGATATGCGCTGACCACTAGGGAGTATGTGCGGAACATGGCGGGCCTTGGCTGTGGTGGTATGGTGGAGCAGTTGAGCAGGGGTGCCAGACGAAGGCAGGGAGCTGATCGCTGTCATCAGGGCGAGCCTCTGGTGGTTACTGAAAATTCTTTGCTCCCACGCACCATGGTCCTGCCTGGCACTGTGCAGCAGGTGAGCAGGGGTGCCAGACCAAGGCGGGCACCAGTTGCTGTCATCAGGGCGAGCCTCTGGTGGTTACTGAAAATTCTTTGCTCCCACGCTGCAGTCCCACCTGGTGCTCGCACCCGCTGCCAGCGCCAGAGCCACCGCTCACAACCGCTGCTGGTGCCCAGCGCCGGTCCCGATCGTTTGGCACCATCAGCAGATGTGAGCGGGCAGCTGCCAGCCCTGATCACCCTGAGGGCTTCTCTACCTCCCCCTGCTCCTGAGGGGTGATTGGGGCAGCAGCCACCACTCACACCTGCTGATGGCGCTGGCCCCAGTCGTTCTGTGCAGTCAGCAGGTGTGAGCAGGGCCAGCACCTTCAGCACGTGGGAGTGGCAGTGGCAGGAATGGAGCTGCCAGCCAACAGAGAAAGGGGGGGGGCCTGCGGCAGGAGGAGCCAGACAGGGGCACAGAGGATGGACCAAGACCCTCACCTGTGCCTACTGTTGCCTCGCAACCCACAGTTCCTTTCAAGGTGCACAAATTAGTGCACTGGGCCCCTAGTAAATAAATAAAGTGGTTGCTTGGAGAGTCTAGAGACAAAGAACTTCATATTTGATATTACTGTCACTATGGCTCTGACATACTTTAATCCAACTTAAATAACTCAGAATTCTTGTTTTTTTTGTTCGCTATGACACAACTGTCTTTAAAAAAATATCTTGCCTATGAACAAGTAAAATTCCTAGACAACAAAGTTAATAGGGAGATGAAACGGGTTCTATAACACAGGAGAGACTTGAAGTTTTAAATGAATCCAAGGGAGACTGATAAAAGTCATCACTTCCAAAACTCAATGTCAGTTTGGCTTCACCTTTCAAAGAGGTAGAAATATTCATATTGTTCATTTCCACAAAACTCTTCATTCACGCAGAACAATTTACTAGTCCCATTTTGAAAGGTGAAGTGGATGATTTCAGTTTCAGGAAAAAAAACAAAGGAAACTTACTACAGCCAATACGAATCAATTACGATACAAGGCAATTGGATTATTAATGAAACATAGTTCTAGGAAAAAAACTAATAGAGAATTATAAAACCGAATAAATACGATCCCAATCTATAAAAAAGTCCTGACTCATGAAACCCAAAGTGGTCAATTGTGATGAACTTCCTACATCTCAGGGGCGGGGGGGGGGAGGTAAAAGATATCAAGCAAGCAGTAGGTATTGATTAAACCAGTATTAGTAATGCTACTTTGAGAATAGTGAAGAAGAACCACAAGCATCCAGAGACCAAGGGTGGGTTCCTTTAGCTAAATCAGAAATTTAAAAATTGTTTAATCTCTCCATTAATAGATTATCATTGAATTCATCTCACACACACACAAAAAAAACAGTAGCTAAATTCCTTCCAACAAAGATCTGTCACCCTGACCGGTTTGGCTCAGTGGATAGAGCGTCGGTCTGCGGACTGAAGGGTCCCAGGTTCAATTCCAGTCAAGGGCATGTACCTTGGTTGCAGGCACATCCCCAGTGGGGGGTGTGCAGGAGGCAGCTGGTCAATGTTTCTCTCTCATCGATGTTTCTGACTCTCTATCCTTCTCCCTTCCTCTCTGTAAAACAATCAATAAAGTACATTTAAAAAAAAAGATCTGTTTACTGCTCAGAAGTTTATAGGAGAAGTATTTTGCAAAATACCGAAGTATTTGAAAAATTGTATACAATACCTACCAATGTACAGGTACCCAGGTACCCAAATACTTGGACCTAATTATACTGTTTATTTCTTTCAGTTTTACAATGAGTTAAGGAATCACCCAAAAATATTTACACATATATACACAAATGCAGAAATGTAAAATATCTAAGAACATGAGATCCAGAAGAAAAAATTATGGAATCAGCTTTAGGTTCATTATCACTGACGGAGTGACCTTAAGTCATTAATATCACTGAATCTCAACAAACACTTACCAAATGCCTAATATATTCTTGTACTATGTTATATGCTGGGAATGCAGATATGAACAGAACAGTGCCTACTCTGAAAAATTTCAGAAGTTAGCTGGGGACATAGACAAGAAAGCAATGATGGCAGTATGTAAAATACATGAGAAGATAGAGGTTTACAAATAATGTAATACAAACACATAGAAAAAGCACAGAAGTGGGTCATCGGGAAATGCTTTCAACAGTTCTCGAAACATTCTTTCAGTGCCTACTAAGTAGCAGACCCCATGCTGGACTACTATGTAATTGAATAACACTCGGAATATGCTTTCTAACCTCAGGTTCATGGATGAACTGTGGGTTAGGAGTATGCTCATTTTTACAGAGTGGGCTCAGAGCCTTCTTCTGATTCCCCAAGGGACTTATGATCATACTAGAGGCCCAGGTCACAACATTCGTGCACTGGGAGGGTCCCTCTGCCCGGCTTGCACCTTCTCCCAATCTTGGACCCCTCGGGGGATGTCTGACTGCCAGCTTAGGCCTGACGGGGAGTGGGCCTAAGCCAGCTGGCGGAAATCTCCCAAGTGGTCCTTAGCACTGCTGCGGAGGCAGGAGAGGCTCCCACCACTGCCGCTGCACTCACCAGGCGTGAGCCCGCTTCTGGCTGAGCAGCGTTCCCACTGTGGGGATGCACTGACCACCAGGGGGAAGCTCCTGCATTGAGCGTCTGCCCCCTGGTGGTCAGTGCACGTCATAGCGACCGATCGTTCCACTGTTCAGTAGATTGCATATTAGCCTTTTATTATATAGGATAAGAGGATGAGAACCATGGGTCTAATGAAAGCTAGAAATTCTTGATAAAGACCAATCTTAAACAAACAAGAGCTTTCCAAGAGAAGGGGATGATGGGAGTAGGGCTATTGTACTCTATTGTATGGGTTACACACTGCCTGAGGGGGCCAAGTGGAGAGGGTTGGAAAGGCTGAAAAAGAGCCAGCTTTACGCTCACCACACCTAGCACCACAGCATGGGGTGCTTCAGTGCAGCAGAGGTGTCTTTCTATTTTTCACAAAGGTGCCTTCTATCACCAATCTGAGCACCTGCAGACCTGACTGTCTGAATGGGGATCACTTCTAATTTGCACAAAGGCAATGCTGGGCTGGGAGTGGCCCGGAATAGAAAAAGGGCATTCCCACAGGCAGCGGTTCTCAACCTGTGGGTCGCGACCCCTTTGGCGATCGGACGACCCTTTCACAGGTGTTGCCAAAGACCATCCTGCATATCAGATATTTACATTATGATTCATAACAGTAGCAACATTACAATTATGAAGTAGCAACGAAAATAATTTTATGGTTGGGTCACAACATGAAGAACTGTATTTAAAGGGCCAGAAGGTTGAGAACCACTGGTTTATAGTATTTTCAATGTACAAATGCACAAGAGAATGTGCCAGTTCAGGGAACTCCAAGGTGCTCCTGGATAAATTTAAAGGTTTTTGTAATGAGATTGGTGAAAGATAAGGTTGAGAAAGTAAAAATAGATAATTATAAAGGGATTTGTATGCCAAGTAAAAAAAAGTCTGGACTTCATTAAAGGCAGATAAGCCATTATGTTATTTTAAGCAGGAAACTAAGCAGCTCACTCTGAAAGCATCACAGAGAATGGACCACAAATATAAAATCCAGTAAAATGACTTTCACAGTAATCCAGGCCATAAATAATGAGTCCCAGATTAAGGCAGCCAGGATAGAAAAGAAAGGACAAACTCTAAAAAAAAAATGTAGAAGATAGAAACAACATGAGGGGAAAAAATGAAATAATATAAAGTATGACTATCTACACTAATAAAAGAGAAACATGGTAATTAGTGTACGACCGCTACCCTTCCCATTGGCTAATCAGCATATCCTTATGCAAATTAACTGTCAGCCAAGATGGCGGCCGGCAGCCAGGAAGCTGGAAGCGAACATGAGGCTTGCTTGCTCCAGTGACTGCAGACTCCAACGTTCCCCACCTGACTTGCCG